>NW_016160223.1:48859-68184 GCF_001687245.7 Rhagoletis zephyria | reverse complement strand
CGACCGCTGCGTGCGCTGGACTCGCACGGAAGCCATGTGACTCAATTATGCGCGTAGCGATCTTTCTTTGCTGTTCAGCCAAATTCGCAGGCACATCGCGATAGTGATAGGTCAGCGATACTCTCTTGTCCTCCACCCAAGCGCCATTCTTTTGCACCGTATCGGAGAGTTCCCTCACCATAGTGGTGTAATGTTTTTGTACGTCGGGTGCCAGCTCGTAGTCGTAACGCGTGCCATCGCCAGTTTCAATTTCCAAGCCATGATTGCCTGCATAAGTGATGCTTTTGATGCCGATACGCGATTGCACATTGCGTAGCCCACGTCCGGAGATGATGGCCAAAAATACTTGCGGGTGCACGGCTAGGTTATTGAGCATTTTTTCAATTTCGACCGTCATGAAAGTTTTGTCGGGATTATCAGCAATGGCTGCCAGTGTGCCATCGTAGTCCAATAGTAAGGCGAGTGGGGTTTTTGCGTTTAAATAACTGTTAAGATTTTTTTTTTTCGGAAAAAAGAGAGAAATTTTTAAGTTAATTTTGATTTTTGCCATACGCAGCACAGCATAACTTAATACGTAACTACTTATGTAGACAGGGAATTCGTTTTTTTTTTTGTTAACGAGTTTTTTCTTCTATCGTTTCTTTATTTATTATTATGCTCTATATTTTCATACATCTGTTTATTATTATGATCTATATAACGGGTGATTTTTTTGAGGTTAGGATTTTCATGCATTAGTATTTGACAGATCACGTGGGATTTCAGACATGGTGTCAAAGAGAAAGATGCAAGCGAAGCCGCCAGTAAACTGGAACAAAGGTAAGTGAAAGATACATACTACATACATACTATATTGCACTAAATTTACGAGCTCTGATTAAACTTCTTTTTGTAACACAGGCGAAGCAGCGTTGCTGATATTGAAGAATAAATTCGGCAGCAATTGGGCTGAAGACATTAAAGTGATATTTGCCGGCGATGACAACACTGATGAGGATGCCATGCGGGTAATTGCACGCATATTAAATTATAGTTTTGTAAATAAAAAATTAGTAAAATACATAACTCTTCTTACCACTCATTTCAGGCGCTGCAAGGCTCTGGTAAATCTTTCCGCATCTCCGCCGATCCTGCAATTCAAACCTACGCTGATTTCCGTTTGCCGCGTCAAGATCTCGTAGAGCAATTGCTGAAATGGATAAGCAAGACCTACTCCAATTAATTACAGTGCTATTTGTTGATTCCAGACAATTTTAGTTTATTAGGAAAATTATAAATCTTAGTATTCATACATACACATTATATGTATTTATGTATATGCGCTTTTTGAAATAATATGAAGTAATGTGCAACTATCAATATTTTGCTGCATTAAGTTATATTTAAATACAAACATATGTAATCGTTAAGTACATAGCAGTGGTAAATAATTGAATTTATATAACAAAACCAGAACTAGCACATACATGCCACTTTAAAAGCCGCTTAGTTAGTATATTAAACCCTACAAGACATTGCTGAGCACTTTAGGCAAAAACTCGCACACATTTACACTTTTGTTTTTGTAGTACGGCATAAATGAGTAGTTTGACTATTAGTACTGAGGACTTTCTGATGACAACATTGAGGGGAAAGTACTCAAATTTTTCCCATGGCCTGAACGAAAATGAGGACTTTGATAAGCACTTTTGTGATTAGGAGTAATGATAATATGAGTACTCATATGATACTCAGCTGTCTTGTAGGGAAAGTTTTGTAAATATGTATACGCACACACAGATAATTTAATTTGATGAAATAGGAAAGACATTATTTGAAAGAAATATATATTAATTAATATATTTTAATAATAAATATGTACATTATGATATAAAAACCGGTATAAATATAAATAGTTCAAACCTTCATCCTTTGCAAGTTACTAGTGAGATTCATGAAAAGTCGCAAAGTAGCATTTTTGGCGAAATGGCAACGTTGTATGAACGACCTATCGCAACTACCGATTGGAAATGTCTACTCTTATGCAGAATATGGACAAATGAACGCATGCCCGACGACTGGAATTTACGTATGCTCTGCCCAATCCACAAGAAATGCGACTCCACGATATGTGGCAACTACCGCGGGATCAGTCGCCTAAGCATAGGTTACAAGGTCTTATCGATCGTATTGTGTGAAGGACTGAAGCCCATTGTCAGCAAATTGATGGGGTCTTATCAGTGCGGCTTTAGACCTGGAAAATGCACCTTAGATCAGGTATTCACAATACGCCAAATCTTGGAAATGACGAGAATGGGATCGACCTATACCATCTATTTTTCATCGACGTCATCATTATTAAGAACCGCGAAGTCAGTTCTGCCTTTTCCAAGTTGATAGGGAAGTAAAGCGATTGGGCCTGGTGGTCAACGAGGACTATACGAAGTATCTTCTGTCATCACACAAAGTAAGCGCATTCGTGACTCGTGGGACGCGATGCTGGTAACAGAGGAAGAGAAAGGCCGCTCTGCGTTGGAAAGACCAGATGGGGAAGGAGTGGGCTTCAGAAGAGAAACGACTGGCGTGCTGTTTTGGCATCGACCAAAATCAATTAGGGGGGTTACAACGCCAATAAAGAAAGAAGAAGAAGAAAAATACATAAAATAATTTTGATCGGTTTTACTATGAAAATACTCCTCTGTTCGTTGATGCATAAGGCAATGGAGCTTTAGTAAGTACCAAGGATAAAAGTATGGACGCCTAATGATTTTCGTGAGATGTCTAGAATTTTTGAAACCGAACCACTCCATATTACCTTTCCTACAAATTGTGGAGGTAATAAGGGAGAATAGCTTTTGCTCTAATCAAAATTTATCAAAATTGCATAGAAATCTTAAAGGCACACGCTTGGGGCAAAATGCAGGTTTCAAGTAGCTAGGACTTACCGTTTATTTTTTGGATTTTTTTTTTTGTTGGAGGTGTTGCTTATTTTCTCCACGTAAAAAAAATTGTCAACATACTTTGTATGGAAAAAATGCGTTGCTCCGTCGACGGAAAAAAATTGCCCAGAATCAATTGCGCTTTATAGGCACTTTAAATTTGCACTTTATTACACTAAGAAAAATTGTATTCGTTTTTTTGAAATTTGTCTAATTTTCCTAATTTTTGTACAATATTTTAAATTCGGACTTACATGGTTCGTGTTAGGGTGCGTTTACACAGAAAGCCGAGTGGCGCCGAGCGAAGCAAGGCGGAACAAAACGAAGCTGCTGGTGTTCACACTGAATGAAGCGAAGCGCAGCTTTTCTTACGGACTGTACTGCAAAGATACCACAAAACTTACAGTCAATGAAAAGCGGCAAAAATATTTGCTCAATTGTATTCAAAAGATTCGTTGTAAAATTCGTTTTGATTTGAATATTTTGATATCTTGTTTGCAGCAGCGTCATGAAACATAAAAATTAAATAGAAAATTCAAAATCAAAAACTGCTTTGCTTTCAGCTCCACGCCTACGAAAAAGCTTGCTGTATGAACACTTTTTTCGCTCGGCTCGGCTCCGCTTTCTGTGGTGAACGTACCCTAAGGCAACGACTTATACTTTCATTAACAAATAATAAATGTTAAATAAACAAAAGAAAAATAGCCAAAACTTATTAAAATGTCCCGTTCTTATTTATATTTTCGCCACCGTGCATATGTATGCATATTTGTATTCCTTGTACAATCTTTATAAGCTCTCTAAACGCTTTTCGATTTTTTTTTTCAAAGAAATACAAATATGTAACTGCATACATACGTACTATTTTTCAAAATGTATTTCAGCAACTTTCACAGCTTTAGCGTTCGCTCAAAAGCTCTTTAAATTTGAAATAAGTGCTACCTATAGAGTTGCCAGAGAATTAGTTGCGGATATGTTTTAGTCAAACATTATACAGTTGCTCAGCTCATTTGGGCTCACTATCCAAGCAAAAGGTCTCCAACAGAGAAGTTGAGGCGCTGGAAGCATCCAACAGTTCAGATAATAGGAAAAAATCTGTATGTGTATGTGAAATATTATTTTGATGCCACTTTGTTATGAATGATTTTTTTCTTGTTCAAGTATACATTCATATACATGTAATATATACTAGAGGGCTGCATGAATTCATTCAAAACGGCTTATGAATTATTCATATACAAAACGAATGAATGATTTTGGCTTAAAATTTTTTTTGTTTTGAATTTGAGTGAATACCTGCTCCGATATATCTGTCGACATTAAAATATTCAAACAAAGTGAAAATAAATTTAATTGAAATAAATGAAAATTTGTTGTATGAATATCCAAAAATATTTTTTCTATGCACATATGTTCCATCATACATTTGTATGTATGTATGTATTGCTGCGCTCCTAAATATTACAAAACGAACAAACTTTTTTGTAGAAAAAAAAAACGTTTACCGCCGCAATGAGTTTGAATGATTTGAATGTTTTCCATTCATTCATTCACATTCTCCCATTTGAAGGTAGAAAATTTAAAACAAAATATATATTCATAACTTACAAAACTTACTTTTTTGCCAACGAGTCCGACGGATATCTAACAGATTTCTGGCAATTTCACTAGCTGGATCCAAACGCTCAGTGTTTTGTATGTCAAGTAAAATATTCAAATCTACTTTACTCTGTTTTGGCTAGAAGTTTGAATGAATTCATGAAGCCCTCTAATATATACCTCCAAACATATGTACATAGGTAAAAAATATGTAGTCCTCAAAATGTCGCAAAAATAAATTTGAAGTGTGGAGGTGGCAAAAGCTCGCTTTTACTTTAGCAGAAAAACACAAAATAAAAATTAGATGTTTAGATATAATTTTTAAATTTAGCATCCATAATCTCTCAGAGTGCGAGAGCGAGCCGTATGATCCCGACGCTCACAAGAATTCTCGCTCAATCAATGAATGCTGAGCATCTGTCGCTGATGACGACGTCATCATGTTTTTGGCCAACTGTTAGGCCAAACAGCATACAATTTTCCAACGTTGCTCATAAATCCATACATATGTATACACATGTACATACATGTACATGTATGTTCACTTGTGCGAGTACAAATTCCTGAGTATGTTTAAATGTGTCTTTCATCCATGGCATCGGATCGTTTGGACCGATTTCGCCTTCGTTCGATATCGTTGACGTTCGCCTGCCGCCTTTTGCTTTAACTTGTGGCCTGCAGAGATTTTTGATCTGTTCAGATTGTGTCAGTAGTATTAAAACGGTCGGTGGGCATTCAGCAAATTTTCCGCTTAACTTGAGTGAAATTTTCTGTTGATTCCATTGTGTTTTAGCCAAAAGTGAAAGTGTAGTTGTAGATACAGAAAAATAAAAAAATAAAAAAAAATGGCTGAACAAAAGAAGGCTCCACTCCTCAAGAAAGAGGAAGACTACGTGAAAGCGCTGGATGGGTAAGCAAGCGAATGCGTGCAACTAACTATCAGCGTGTGACTGTGACGATTTAATTTTTCAAAAAATTTTCTCCTAAAATAAACGCAGTTTCTTCACAAAAGAGGATCAGGTTGCGTTGCTGCTCGACTACGATGGCACCTTGGCTCCCCTAAGCGAAGAACTCTCGGCCATGCCAAAGGATACTGAGATCAATATCAAAAAATTGGCCGCCAACGACAAAGTTTTCATGGTTGTCTTTTCTGGTCGCGACCTGAGCGAAATTAAGAACCACTTGAAATTCCCCAATGTGACCTATGCTGGTAACCATGGTCTCGAAGTAGAGTACCCATCGGGCAAGAAATTCAAGATTGAAATGCCAGAAGAGCTTTTGAAGAAACATCAAGAATTGGTGACCGAGCTGAAAGAAAAGGTAAATGCGTGGGCAGAAATGTGTTGGGAAAAGTGGTGGGATACGTATGTATAGGGGGTAATAAAAATTGGATGTGAAGAGAAAAGAAAAGATTAAAATTTGTGCTACCTTTGTGAACCTTAGTAAGATTTAGTAACTTATACTAGATTTCAACAAAAATGTTCATTGAGTATGCATCCTCTTGGCATTTCTAGATTACATAATTCGTTTGTCATTTTAATGCATAGTGGAAACTCGACATTATACATTTTAGATTTAAAGCAACTTCCAATAACGTCTGTTTGCTTTGCCCCACAGGTGGTTTTGCATGGCGCTTGGGTTGAAGACAAGAAAATCTCTGTGACCTATCACTACAAAGGTGTCAATGACAAATTGAAGGCCAAATTGATCGAAACCGCGAAGGGTCTGATTCAAGGACATGGCTTCCAGCTGATCGAAACACCATACGCTTTGGAGGGCAAACCACGCGTCAACTGGGACAAAGGTGAGTTAAAGAAAAAGAAAGTTATGAACAAGATTTTTGTTTTTCGGAAAATCAATGTGTGGGTGATTAATTCACAGACTAAAATCTGAAAGAATCGATTAACGAATTTAC
The DNA here is from genome assembly GCF_001687245.7 of Rhagoletis zephyria. NCBI lineage: Eukaryota > Metazoa > Arthropoda > Insecta > Diptera > Tephritidae > Rhagoletis > Rhagoletis zephyria. The sequence continues at coordinate 61,752 of NW_016160223.1, read as the reverse complement.
AAATAAATACTATCGAAAGAGTGGACGTAAATTTAGGCAAAAAAATGCAGCTTCAAGTGCAAACAACGTTAATGATAACGATATCTATACCAATTTAAACAAAGATTTATTGTCGGTAAAAATTTAAATAATGGTATCGATATTTATATCGTTTATATTAATAATAACGATAAATATATCGACACCGATATCGATAATTCTAGTAATTATCGATAACAATATCCATCGATAACAATATAAAGGTAGAGATAAATATATCAATAGCAACTTCGATAACATTAGCTGCACAAATGAAAATAAGGAGTATAATTTCGATAACAATGACAACAAAAAAATTATCGATAAGGAGAATAAATCTATAATCATAACAATAAAAATGGCAACAATAAAATTATCGATAGTTATATCGATGCCTAAAAGATACCATACCGATGAAAATTTGATAAAGATAAGCCATTGGTAATAATTAAAATCGATAACTATAACCACAGAGATATCGGAACAGATGAACATTCCGAGCTTTCCTATCAAACCGATAAAACTAATAAAAATACTAAAAACGATATTTATTGCCGATGTCAGTATCGACAACAATGACAACAATAAAATTATCGATAGTCATATCCATGTCAAAATGCTACCAAATCGATGAAAATATGATATAGATTTTAAGTTTTGGTAATAATTGAAATAATATTATCGATAACTATACCAATAGAGATATCGGCAAGATAAAAATTCCGAATATTCTGTAATTTTCTAAGTCACTCGGAAAGTGCGATAAAAATGCTTAAGTCGAGTCTAAACGGTCAAGCTGTTTAATCAAAATAACTTCAATCTACCTGCACCTCAACCCATCACTCTTTTGGTAAAAACTCGTTCTCAGTTGAATTTTCGGCTTAGAAGGTTTGTCGTTAAGTGTCTCTAGTACCTAAAATCTTTTAATTTAACCTTTCTTGCCCAAATATTTTTTGTGCACTTAAGCAGGGAAAAAACAAATCGAAATGAAGTTGATTGGAAATGCCAATTGAAACTCAGCCGTCCACCTTCAAGGCTTTCCATCGCTTCCAATTCAAACATTCTACTATACTGCCATCGCATTTTTATCAAAGCTCCTTTAAAGTTAGTTTAATATCATTATATTAAGCCAAATTTCGATTCAAAAATATTATCTAAATACATACGCCAGAGGTAAAAATATTGCAAAATGCCTCATGAATTTAATTTTTTCACAAACTGTCAATCAGTCACTTTTCTAAAGAAGACGCCGAAATGTTGCTATGTGCGCATGTATCCTATTTAGTAAGTATATTTTAGCAACATTTTCAGAAAATGATTCATAAAATTCTCTTCCGTACGCCTAAGTTTAGGTCCCTCATAAGCAATTATGCATACAATTGCATTTAAATAAAATTTTGAAAACTAATTGTTTCATTGTTGCTAATTAAAAAGCATTACTAAGCAGCTATTTTCAACACAAAAGTACTTTGCAAAAATTTAAGTACAACATTTTAAACAGAAAAAAAATCACCGAAAACACAATCGTTGCTAAGACCCTTAAACAGCTGCCATAATTTGTCACGGCACATAAATAAGCAATCGGTTATGCGATTGGCATACTATGTATAAGAAGCTTTAGGAAAAATTTTAGTTTTATGCTTTGTTTATTTTTTTGCACTACGTATTTTTAAATTTTCTTTTTTTCCTCCTTATTGTTCCCTCATATTTGGCCTGTTTGGCACTCCCACAAATCAATCAGAACTTTGACATTTTTTTTGTTTGTCATTGCCGCCACGCATGCCAGCACCTGTTTACAGCAATTAAAATTTATTTTCTCTGATTTATGCAAATATGCGTTAGAAATCCAAAGGAAGAAATAAGAGAAAATAATATGTATACAAAAATTAAATCGCAAATAATATCGGCCAAAAATTCATTAAATTTAAATTTATTTGTACAAAGTAAGCAAAAGTGTGAATAAATTACTGTGATCGTTTGAGGTAGAACAATAAGAAAAATTAAAAAATTCTGTTTTGCGCCACATAAAAATTTTTTTCGTAGGAAAAACACTTCGCGTGGGTGTGAAAAATGTTGACTTGAAGAAAGAAATGCAAAGGAAAAAAAACAACACAATGATGCCACTTGTCAACAAACACAAAAGCAAAAATATATACTAGGACACTTGAAAAAAGCGATAGTATGGCGGTACAAACATACACATATAAATACATAAATAAAAATACAAATGAATAATAATAATGTTGCTAATGTCGCATAAGCAAAAGTATCGCGAGTAAATTTTTAATTCTTATACTCAAGTCGTGTAAAAAATTTAATTTTTCATAATGAAAAATGAATTATTTGACTCGAAGTACATACATACAAGAACTGGCTTGGTATTAATATTAGGATGGTCCTTAAAATCTCAACATTTAAATTTTACTTGAGGCGCCCCTTCATTTTATTCTGTCTAAAAAAAAAACTAACCGGGTTTGAAAGATTTAAATTTTGACTGAAATTTGAAAAATTTGACATATTATTGAAACTTATTCATATACCAGCTGAGTTACAAAAGCTGGTTAAAATCAAAATTTTGTTAATTTTTTGCGATAAAAAAAGAAATAAATTTTTAAGCCCTGGAAGCGACCCTTAACTTTTTTTTTAATTTTGAAATTTTCGTGGATGCATTTATTTGGACGCATTTATTTAGATTTATTAGATGTAGATATTCTAAGGACCAGCCTAATATATATATATATATACATATACATATACTATATATGTAAGTGTATGTATTCATTCTCACCATATCCGTTGGAAAGAATTTGGCATATTGTTTTCTTTCGATCAGTCTGGCCGGGTCGGCCAGTGGTCGCAACTGCCGCCAATGAATTGTGACTCACAAAAGTCGATATCCCGGGCGAAACGGTGAAATTGACGGGCGCGCTAATATATTTAAATTATAAAAAAAAAATTAAATAACAGAACAGATTGCTCGTGCAAATTCACAAATATGTATTTTTGTGCATATGTATATATATTTAACAATTGTTTGAATGCTAAATTTAAATGTCATAAATATACATTAAATAAATATTAAAGAAATGCAGCAAAAATTAGGTATAAATACTAGAAAATGGCAACACTGAGAGAACTGTGTTGAACTCGTTTACATGCATTCATATCTTTGACATTTTACTAAAACAACTTATCTCTCGAGATAGGCCATGTTCCCATGGAATATTTCGTTGGGCTCCCAAACAATATTTTAACTATTAACTAGCCATAGTATTACCTTAATAGGACCTTTTAATAGGAGCTTAAGAAAATTATTAAATTTTTTATGGGAAATTTATTAGTTTTTAATTCAAAGTCTCAAACCTTCTAAAGTCACTTAAGTTGCTTAATAAAATTCACAACTATACAAATACACACATACATATGCATATAAAATTTAAAGAAATATATATTTTTATTTTTTTTTGTTGAAATGTACTTAACGATTTATTTTCAAAGTGTTCAATACTTAAAACCGTCCTAATTTCAGTCACTCCATAAGCCTATGATTAATAATCTGCTGTTGAAAAAGTATATATACAAAAATTCACTTTGTCAAAATTTTTGACAAAAGACTAATATCTTTCGCAGACATTTTTTACACTCACAGCGTCACCAGAAAGAAGAAAAGAAAAAAGTTTTTCGTTATAATCTTTTATTCTTTTATTTTGTCATAAAAAGTAGTGATAATTGATATGTAAGGAAACGTCCAATTTGACAAATAGCGTGGTCAAAAAGTTGTCTGTGAATTAAGCATAACACGCCGCCGAACGGCAAATGGTTTTAATGAGAAACTATTTGAAAGGCAGAAAGAACAGTCGGAGATTCGCCATTGAATGTTGGTGGGCGATTACTGTTAGAAATTATTTTTTTTGTCTAATTTAGATGTTGCTCAGTTCAGGGATCCAGTCCAGGGATCGAGCCCAGGTACCGCAGAGTGGTAGTACGCACCTCTGACCATTCAGCCACGGCGGCGGCCATATTGAAATACCCAACATTAAAATCAAGCCAGTTTACAATTATTTGTGTGCACAAAGTTTAAAAAGTAGATGGATATTTGATCAACGTGGCGTATGAGTAATACGAAATGTTAATCTGTTTATCTGTACATAGCAGGGTTGTTGCGAATATTCGCATTCGCATTCGCAACCGCGGAGCTACCGCATTAATTTCAACATTCGCATTCGCATTCGCTTTCGCATTCGCAATAATCAATGCGGAACTTTTACGAATGCGAATAATGTGCAAGTGCACCGATAAAACGTGGAAAATAATTATTTATTTTTCATATCCACTTATTTATCTCGCTGTGAGCACAAATTTTTCAAACCAGTCCCAGAAGAAAGTATTAAAAATGAATTACAGAGATTAAATCGAAAAACGCTGATGAAGGTTACAGATTCCCCAAATTCGAAAAAGGCCAAAGGAATGAGAATGAAGAATTCTTTTTAAAAAGCTTTAGAAAAACCTGACACGTCTAGTTTGGCTTGTAAGCGCTCGCCATTATGCTAGATTCTAATTGTTTCTTAAAAATACTTGACATACGCATTCGCATTCGCATCCGCGGATATTAGCTGTTAGATATTCGCATCCGCATTCGCATTCGCATCCGCGGATGTCTAAAATTCCACATTCGCAACATCCCTAGTCCAGACAAAAACCAAATTTTCCTAATTCTGCGATTAGGTTTTGCCTCTTTTTCGCAAATTAATGAGGTCGTCATCGAATTGTGCGGATTACTGTCCAATTCACTGTATTCTTCGAAAAATCAAAGACAGTGACAAAGAAAATTAGAGAAGTGTTAATGTATTTTAGTATTAAAGTGTCAATGTATAACTAAATGTCTTCTCAAAATTGCCTAAAAATTGCTAAAAAGTTAGTTTTGGGAGAAAACAGACATTTAGACCATAGTGTACTACTCGGATAAAGAAGAAAACGGAGTGAGTTAAGGCTTCAAAACCGAAAGTTCAGCTGCCCACCGGAACAGTAACAGAGCATAGTAAGGTCGCAAGGAAGCCAGGCTTAAGCCATATTCAGCGATTCTCTAGAATTTCTAGAAAAGAGGGAATAGGTTGAATCTACATATTCACCACTTCCTGCTCGAATACTTCACCTATATAGATTTCTTGACCGAACACCAAGAATAGTGCAAGAGATATTACTTTCGCTAGTCGAAAATCGATTGACCGAAAGCACCATCTAGCGGGAAAAGAAGTCCGCTTTATAACAGCTTAAAAATCTGATCATATAATTTGATTAAGAAATATAGGAGAAAACTCTTTACAATCGAATTGGATTTACTTAAAATAATAATAAAAATGTCAAATACATATATCGTCACCTGAAATGCAAAAAGTCGTAACTTATAAAAAAAGCAAAATTCACTTTTTGATTGCTATGATAGATTTCATCAAATTACAACTCCCCACATCGTTTTATGAAAAAAAAATTGTCACAACTTTTTCCACTTCAGGTGACGATATGTACATAAATTTGTATCCTCAATAAGTTTCCCATTGATTTTAGAATGTGATGTTGTAAACATAAGAGTACTTAATTTTTTTTTAATAAAATCTCAATTTTGTTTTTATTACTTAGCAATTAAAATCTCCATGTGGTCAGGAATTCATCATACTCTTAGGAAAAAAAGTTCCAAAATTTCAAAAATATCTACATTCTCTATTGTGCACCGCTGCGGGTTTTTAGCCTACTTCCAAAAAATCATTGGTGCCGTCTGAATTTGAATTATGCAAAACGTAGCGTCGACGATGACGCCAAAAGTAAAATTTTATTTGAGCACATAAGAACTTTTGTGCATGAGTGTGTTTGAGCGTAAGTATGTATGTAAAAATATACGTGTATGGCGGGCTATGATATTCTTCTATGTGAAAATTATATGTATGATGATACTTTCGTATTGTCATATTAGAAGAAAAGAGTGCGGCCATTATTAAATGAAGCTGATCGTATAAAAAAATATCTAGCCACCAATACGTAATTTGCAATATGAGCGTACGTACATACAAACATAGGTACATATATGCCGAAACGTTTACCAATTACGCTTACGGGGAAAACGTGAATAATAAAATGCGCTTATGACTCAATGCAACAGATTAGTTTACTAAAACAACAAACAATCTTCAGAGGGTTTATGCATTTTGTAAAACAAATACACAACATGAAGGCCCGCATTTATCACTTTAACCAATTTTAATAATAATATTTTTTTTTTTATACATATTTCGTCTCCTTTTCGAAAATTGCACTTGTTTACCATAGCGCTATTGTAGGAAAATAAACATTTCAATTTGAATTTTGTTTGCATTAAATATTTTGTTGCTTGTATATTAATTTTGAAAATGCAACCAGCCGTCGGCGAAATTTTAGATGCATAGCATCATCACCTAAAACATTTTGTCTTCAAATATGCCAGCAGATGGCAGACAGACAGACAAAATAAATGAGCGATGATGTATTAGCGACATTTTATCGCACAGCGTTTTCAAAAAGAGTCACAATTCAAAATAATACGTTTGTCAGAAAATGCGAAAAACTATTTCTTACCACATATGCTAATCATATATGGGCAAGGCGACTTCACCTTAGGTTTTTTTTTTTAACAAATTATAACAAAAAATTTGCTTCAGCTTTTGCTGAAAGGTAAATAAAAGCTCTGTGTACGTTTTTAGCGCATAATTTCAAAATTGCCAAATTTTGAGTTGTGACTCTTTTGAAAACGGTGTGCGATATGTTAACATGTTTGTATGTACATATGTTTGTTTGTATATGTGTATGTACATATGTGTATACATTACACTGTGCCAACTTACGCGCAAACCAAAAAAAGTTCGCCGTACACCCCAGAGTCTAAAGTATTTTTTGAAAGGCAGTCAAAAAAATTAAATTTAAATGATTGAAAAAGTTAAATCAATTACATATAGGTTTTTATTTTCTCTTTCGAGAAAGTCACATATATTTAGATTACAAAAATAAATTTAACGGTGTATAATTAAAAAAAAAATATAAAACAAATTAAATTTTCTAATGCAAATTTTTTTCAATTTTTTTTATCTATCTCACACTCTGCTGGAATAAAAATTTAATTACGCACATTTTGATTACTTAACTGATGACAAATAGTTTGCTAAATTCAAAAAATTGAAAAAAGACACACTTCTGTGAGTTCAAAATTTCGGAAAGTTTTTTTTCGTGATTTTCGAATACCATGATGGCATATAAAAGATTTCTTCTTTTTTTCGAATGAAGAATCTAAAAAAATATTCCACACCAAACAAAAATTTGAGGCGGGAATTTTGCGTGGAACAACCCACATATGTACATATTTTTATTCATTCCATTAAAAGTTACCATTGTTTAATTTTATTCCAAAATTTGTATTGTTACTCTACTGTTATTTTGGAATAAAGAAAACGTTAAAAAAAAAACATTTTACTTAAAAAACATTTATTTTTGTAAATTTTTTTCTGGCTGGTATGGCAAAGTAATTTTTTTTTTCCAAAATGCCTTTTCAAAATATTTTAGACTCGGGGGTGCATGGTCTAATGTACATATGTATATATATGTATGTATGTACATATGTAGAGATTCTGCTCAAATTGTCAAACAAGCAAACACATTAAGTGAAATTTTCTGCACAAAAGTAAACAAATTATGAAAATGTCACCATTCAATAATATTTAATTTGCATTTTGCGTGATCAATTTGAAGAATGAAAATAAGCAAATTCTAATTGAGCTGATTGCTTGCTGATGATAGGCAGAGGGCAATGTTTTTGTGGAAAAATAGGTAAAGCAAAATGCTCAAAATGTTACGAAAAGTGGAGACTTGCTGTTCACATTTTCATGTTCTAAGCCTAAATGTTCTTGTAGCGTTCTCGAACTTGTTAGTTCTTTGAATAAAATTACTTAATTAAAAAAAGTGGGCAGGTATAAAATTCTTGAATGTTTTTACACATATTGTTATTCCACATTGTACTGATTGTTTTTTTTAATTTTTTTGAATTCATCATATAAAATTTCATAGTCCTTTAAAAAAAATCCTGACGTCAGGGTGAAAAACTATATATAGTTTTACTATATTTGGCCTACAGTTACGTGAGTATTTTGATTGTATCGCGTGTTTTGAATTTTTTTTTGTTTTTGTCGCACTATATTATAACAGTAGTTCTCAGATTTCGTCTTTCAAAAATGATCGGAAGTGATACAAATCAAAAAATAACGATCTTGCAATTATCTGTCAATAAAAATTTTTATATTTAACAGTTATTTTCGATCCCTGTAAAAAGTTGTGAGGAGCTTTAGCAATATCCTATTTGGATTTGATTATTATGTACCTATTGATATTGGCATTTCGGCATAGAGTGGTTGAAGATCAAAGAAAAAATCCTAAAGCTGTTGAATAGTCTTACTCCCCTATGCCGACGGTTAAATTGATGATCCGATTTAACTCGAAAAATCTCAAACATACGTACATAAGTACATATGCTCCTAAAAATCTCACGAGTTTTTTTTTGTTTTTGAAAAATATGGTTTATGCTTTAACCAAAACCATATAATTCAAACTTTTAAACTTTATGCAGAACTTGAAAAAATTCTACAAATTTTCCTCATTATTTTGAGCTTTTTAATCAGAATTTTCATAAAATTTTTTGGTATGCAGTTATAAGTCTTATGAAAATTTTAGTAGAATAAATGCAAGTATTAAGCGGCCAAAAAAAAAGTCGCGTAGATTTTTTATTTTTTTTGCTGAATTTATAAAAACTAGCGTTGATTTATTTGTTAATACGTTTCGCAAACAGTCTTGCGCAATTAATACAGAAAAAAGTGTAAAGCGCCTTCAAAAAACAAAAAAATTATAGAAATTAAATGCAAATTTTTAGCCGCTCAAAACTTGCACTTATTTTACTTAAATTTCATAAACCTTGTGAGTGCATACTCAAAAATTTTATAAAAATTCTGACTAAAAAGCTCAAAGTTTTGTTAAAAATTAGCTGAATTTTTCTAAATGATTTTGGTTAAAGCATGACCATATTTTTATAAAAAAATAAGAAAAAAATTTGAAAACATTGCAAAAATAAAAACCCATTCATCCACTATTGATCGCCAGTGTATCTCAGACAATGCATTATCGTCAGTTTTGCATAAAGAACAATATTCCAGCGCAAAATTGTATTTAAATAAAAACTTAAAAAGCATTTACTAAAAAGTAAGATAACAAATCGTTCTTGCATAGCCGTAGTTGTTATGTAACGTATACGCCCCGTGGCACCATACACTAATAACATTATTATGGTGTTTATTTTATTTTATTTTTTATTTGTTATAACCGTTTATTTTTCTTGAATAAAAAGGTGCAATAAACAAAAAGTGTTTATTGACGCCAACAGCTTTATACTCTGCTGTGTATTGGGTTCTTCTAATCATTTCAACAAATTAATTAATCACCGCTCGGAATAAACTCACATTCCTTCAAATTGATAGATACTGCATACAAAGTGGTTTGGGATAATTTTAATTGAAATTTGTAATTTATTTTTCAACTTTTATTAGATGAAATCGTACTTGTGTAGAAAATAGCTCATCTATAGGCTATACATATATATGTATAGGCTTTGCATATCATTTGATGACACATTAGTCATTTCCGCGCCAAGGATTCGAACAGTTTGGCTTTTGTTTATTTTTTCGTATTCAATATTCATACATATTTTTAAGAGTGTAATGGATTTGAAATTAAACATTTTTATAAATACGTATGTACTTATGTATGTATATGTATCATAGGCATACGCCCAGTCGCACACCTACTCGCATGGGTTGCACTTTCCCCATGTCATTTAGTTGTCTGCTCTGTGACTTGCCGCTGTCAACTTGCGGCTGGTGCATTATTCAATAAACCTCGCATTTCCCTTTCCCTTTTCGTGATTCTATTTATGACAAATTTTGCTTAGGGCCAATGCAGACATAATGCACGAGTTCTAACTAAGGCATTAAGCATTGCATGCAGCTGCAAATTTTCGTCTAAAATAAAAAAGAAATTTCGAAAAATTTCATTTTCTTTGATGCTCTCAAACTAATTTATTTTCCAACTTGCAAAGAAATTTTTATGAACACTTTGCTTGCATATAGCTATGTATGTATGTATGTATGTATCCATACACACCGATTCACGCCTACAAATTTGTAGTGTTTTCATCTTCAATCTTTAAAAAATTTCCGCTAAAAATAAAATGTTTTTACTTTGTGACTTTAAGCTCACTTGTGTTTGTGTGCCGGTAGTTTTTGTGTTTCGTATAATATTTATATCAGTGTGCATGCTTTCTAATTCAAATCGTCATGTATGTGAGATTGTCCAAATGTTACAGTAGAGAGTAAAAATGGTCTTATTTGAAAACGGTTCTCTCTTTTATTTCACGGTAGTTTTATAAACCGATATATTGGTGCGCATGGATGATGCCTGGATATCCGGTGAGCAAAAAAAAGAAAAACTAAAAAAAGTCAAAGAAATCGTCTTAATAATACGTAAATAAAATGTCGAGTAACCGGATTTTTACAATTTAAGAAATCGGGGTTTCACCTAGTTTATTTCTGTACCAGAATTTGTTTTATTGAAAATGGCAGTAGAAGTTTTTTTATTAATTTTTGACTATAGGTTGTCGTCATTCTCACCTAACGGCAGGCTCAGGAAAGAGCCACATCCGACGAGTGGCCATGTGAAAAGGTGGTTAGTGACGTCGGGTAATCTTATTCAAATTGGAGCTCTTCGTCTGCGATGTATGGTGTTGGCCTCCCATGATGAAATTGAAAGAGTCTCACCCTTGACGAAAATGTTGATTGATTCTCGCTGAATGGCCTGTCTATAACATCAGGGACCGTTAAATATCACGAATCTTTGTTTTTTACTGTTTTTTTATATTTTTTTTAATTGTTGTTTTGTGATTTTTATTTTTACGATAAACTTTAACAGTTCTAATGACGATTGGTTTTTTATGACCGATTCAAATCTTATATGATTTAAAAAACTAAATCCAAAAATAACAATTATAACATGATCGAAAAAAATCCAAAAATAACTATTATTCTCGATTGGTTAAATTTAATCGGAAGAATAGAAATCCAATTTTAAGGTGGTCCAAATTATGAGTTTTAGCGGCAGTTTTGTTTGTTTTTTGGATATATTCATCTAATGTGCTTATTTTTGCATACTTGGGCAACATTTCATACATTTTCGGGGAAACGCTTTGATACAATGCAAACATATACATATATGTATGTATATGCAGCAGTAGCTAGAGCTTGAATAAATCCGAATGGATTTGGCGTTGATTAAGGCAAATTTTGGTTTTTTGATAGTAGGTATAAAAAAGCTTCAAACCAGAAGTTTGACATTGAAAGAAAGTTTGGAATTTGCTACTACGTTTCTGCGTCAGCTGTTTGCAAATAAAAATAATTTGCAATTACCTAACTTTTTTGTCAAAATTTCTATTTGTCGAATAGATCGAAAACCAATTTTTGAAAAAAGTCGAATACTCGAACAGCCTATTTATGTTGTTACTAGACACACAGTTAGGTGAGAATTATATATAAGTACACATTCATATGTAAGCAGGGTATAGCCTTTTCTATAGTTCGTTTTTTTTTTAATTTTTTATGATTTGTATAGTTTGGCTTTATTGCAGTCGATGACTATATATAATTATTTTGTTTATGATTTTGTTTCGGAAAGCGCGGTGTTTGTTTCTCTCTGCTTGTTTGTTTTGTATTAAAATTGCTTAAATTTATGTTTTCGAAAACATGTTTTTGTTCAAAACTTAAAGGAAGTACATACATATGCATATACATTTTAATGAAAAATAATAATTTTTAGCTAGGAGTGCCAGTTACTATCGACGTTCGACCGCTTTACTAGTTTTTTAAGATTCTTGGAGAGGTTTTCTAACTTAGCACGTCAATTAATTTATAAGGTAAAAAAAAAAGTAAGAAAATCTTCTGCTTTGGAACTAAAACGTGACAAATATATTTTATATCTTTGAAAGTCTTTGGAAGGGCTTGAAATCGACCCAATACATTCCACTCTGTCGATAAATTTGGATAATTTGATATCTATCGATAATTCTATGGATTTCAGTTACATATGTAAACTTCCTAACTATGACATCCTATTAAATATATATACATTTCTTCAATCTTGTGAATGATCTGAACACACAGTTAAGGCTGAATTCATATTTTATTACAAATGTGAAAATTTGCACTTTTGCATCATAAATTTTTATTGATGTGAATGGAATGCGTATGTTGTACGTATGTATGTGCATATGTGTGTGCATATCTTCAAGTGGACATAACGACGAATATGATTTTAATTAATGGCATACGAGTGGGTGTTTTTTGGGTAATTATCTTTTTATGACAAACGCATTAATTTGTATGATGCACCAAAAAAAATCGAGATAAATTTTCGAAAAACGAAGAAGAAAAATAAACAAAAGTTAAGAACACGAAAGTAATGTATGTTAAGTTTTTGCAACATTGCTTTAACAGACAGATGGCGTACGAAATTCAAAAAACAAAAAATCAATTACTGAAAGTAGTAATTTAAATTTTTTTGTAAACAACTTTGGTACTTTTTATATATGTAAAATTATTTTCATATAAACTCTTGTTCACACCTGTGAATAATGTTTTGTTTTTTTTTAAGAAATATACAAATATAAAATTTTTGTTTCAATAATTCTAATAAAATTCATGGCCTAACTAATAAAATTAGAAAATATTTTAGCAATCCAAAATTAAAACTTTTTGCCCTTGTAT
>NW_016160223.1:40333-48759 GCF_001687245.7 Rhagoletis zephyria | reverse complement strand
GTTCATAAATACGACTTTTATAAATAACTCGACTCCCGCGCCCCCTAGCAGGTCTATTTTTGGTAAACGTTTTTGCCAATATGCTGGTAGCTTACATTTTGAATTTAAAAGTAATCGGTTCATAAATACAATTTTTATAAATAACTCGACCCCAGCGCCACCTACCGAGTTTTCTGTGAGCCTATAATAAGACCATATATGCAAGGGCTAACCTTTGAAAATTTGACTGAAATCTATTCAGTTGTTTTTTAGTTAACTCCGAGCAACGAAAACGTCTATTATTTTATTTAAATAGAAGAGAACTTTTGCTGCATTGTCATAATATTGAGCCAAATGGACTACTGATACGCTAGAATAGAGTGACTGCATGGTTAAATTAGGAATTTNGTAATCGGTTCATAAATACAATTTTTATAAATAACTCGACCCCAGCGCCACCTATCGAGTTTTCTGTGAGCCTATAATAAGACCATATATGCAAGGGCTAACGTCTGAAAATTTGACTGAAATCTATTCAGTTGTTTTTTAGTTAACTCCGAGCAACGAAAACGTCTATTATTTTATTTAAATAGAAGAGAACTTTTGCTGCATTGTCATAATATTGAGCCAAATGGACTACTGATACGCTAGAATAGAGTGACTGCATGGTTAAATTAGGAATTTGCTTATATTATCGATATTTATGTGCTTTAATCTATTTAAAAAATCATTTACAGTCTTATAGGAAATTGCCTTATTTTACCGCCTTTACTTTTTTAAAGTTACAATATATGTCCAAGCTGTGTGGAGCTGCCGATATAAACATATATTCAGGCTTATAAGCCTGCAATTATAAATTTTTGTACATTTAATTTGAAATAGTATGCACCAACGGATTAAAAGTAGTAAATAATGAATACCTTTTCCACACTTTAAAATGCGTGACCGGAATAGACCTGCCGAAAAAGTGAGGTTAAGTAACTGACAACACCTTGTTATTATTCCACCATGGATATGATGATCGATGAGCAAATGGGAATTTTTTTGTACAGTTTATTTTCGTACCCTGTGTCAAACACCGTTATTTGGTGTCTGGACAGTGGTGCAACTTCGCATATGTGCGGAACGAAGTCTGATTATGTTAGCTTGGATGAAAATTCTGGCTGGGTTCGTTTAGCCGATGAAAAAGAACTTGATGTGAGAGGTATTGGTACTATTGAACTGAATGTTATAATCAGTTAAGAAATTACAACAATCAGCTTGTTCAAAACTCTATATGTACCTTGGTTACGTTGTAATTTAATCTCTACTGCAAAAGCTACTGATAATAATTGCAAAATAGTTATGTTAGTTATAATGCGGAATGGACAAGTTCTCGTAGCAGCTCCAAATTCAAAGGGATAGTTTTTGGTTCATAGTTTTAAATAAAATACAGATTTTTGTAATGAGGCGTCAGATACCACTAGCAAAGAATTTGAACTGCGGCATAAGATATATGGACATTTAAACTCGACTCATTTGACTCAGTTGCAGTCAAAATATACGGATGAAGGTTTGCAAAATTTCGAAATCAGAAAATAGATTGTGCAACATGCTTTAAAGGCAAGCAGATTAGAAATGTTTTTCCTACTAAAAATAGCAAGTCGTCGAATGAAGTATTGGATTTAGTGCACACAGATCCAATGAAAACTAAATCGTTGAGGGTGATTTGGAAAATGATAAAAAAGATGTTGAGAATAATATACCTTGTGAGTGCATACTCAAAAATTTTATAAAAATTCTGACTAAAAAGCTCAAAGTTTTGTTAAAAATTAGCTGAATTTTTCTAAATGATTTTGGTTAAAGCATGACCATATTTTTATAAAAAAATAAGAAAAAAATTTGAAAACATTGCAAAAATAAAAACCCATTCATCCACTATTGATCGCCAGTGTATCTCAGACAATGCATTATCGTCAGTTTTGCATAAAGAACAATATTCCAGCGCAAAATTGTATTTAAATAAAAACTTAAAAAGCATTTACTAAAAAGTAAGATAACAAATCGTTCTTGCATAGCCGTAGTTGTTATGTAACGTATACGCCCCGTGGCACCATACACTAATAACATTATTATGGTGTTTATTTTATTTTATTTTTTATTTGTTATAACCGTTTATTTTTCTTGAATAAAAAGGTGCAATAAACAAAAAGTGTTTATTGACGCCAACAGCTTTATACTCTGCTGTGTATTGGGTTCTTCTAATCATTTCAACAAATTAATTAATCACCGCTCGGAATAAACTCACATTCCTTCAAATTGATAGATACTGCATACAAAGTGGTTTGGGATAATTTTAATTGAAATTTGTAATTTATTTTTCAACTTTTATTAGATGAAATCGTACTTGTGTAGAAAATAGCTCATCTATAGGCTATACATATATATGTATAGGCTTTGCATATCATTTGATGACACATTAGTCATTTCCGCGCCAAGGATTCGAACAGTTTGGCTTTTGTTTATTTTTTCGTATTCAATATTCATACATATTTTTAAGAGTGTAATGGATTTGAAATTAAACATTTTTATAAATACGTATGTACTTATGTATGTATATGTATCATAGGCATACGCCCAGTCGCACACCTACTCGCATGGGTTGCACTTTCCCCATGTCATTTAGTTGTCTGCTCTGTGACTTGCCGCTGTCAACTTGCGGCTGGTGCATTATTCAATAAACCTCGCATTTCCCTTTCCCTTTTCGTGATTCTATTTATGACAAATTTTGCTTAGGGCCAATGCAGACATAATGCACGAGTTCTAACTAAGGCATTAAGCATTGCATGCAGCTGCAAATTTTCGTCTAAAATAAAAAAGAAATTTCGAAAAATTTCATTTTCTTTGATGCTCTCAAACTAATTTATTTTCCAACTTGCAAAGAAATTTTTATGAACACTTTGCTTGCATATAGCTATGTATGTATGTATGTATGTATCCATACACACCGATTCACGCCTACAAATTTGTAGTGTTTTCATCTTCAATCTTTAAAAAATTTCCGCTAAAAATAAAATGTTTTTACTTTGTGACTTTAAGCTCACTTGTGTTTGTGTGCCGGTAGTTTTTGTGTTTCGTATAATATTTATATCAGTGTGCATGCTTTCTAATTCAAATCGTCATGTATGTGAGATTGTCCAAATGTTACAGTAGAGAGTAAAAATGGTCTTATTTGAAAACGGTTCTCTCTTTTATTTCACGGTAGTTTTATAAACCGATATATTGGTGCGCATGGATGATGCCTGGATATCCGGTGAGCAAAAAAAAGAAAAACTAAAAAAAGTCAAAGAAATCGTCTTAATAATACGTAAATAAAATGTCGAGTAACCGGATTTTTACAATTTAAGAAATCGGGGTTTCACCTAGTTTATTTCAGTACCAGAATTTGTTTTATTGAAAATGGCAGTAGAAGTTTTTTTATTAATTTTTGACTATAGGTTGTCGTCATTCTCACCTAACGGCAGGCTCAGGAAAGAGCCACATCCGACGAGTGGCCATGTGAAAAGGTGGTTAGTGACGTCGGGTAATCTTATTCAAATTGGAGCTCTTCGTCTGCGATGTATGGTGTTGGCCTCCCATGATGAAATTGAAAGAGTCTCACCCTTGACGAAAATGTTGATTGATTCTCGCTGAATGGCCTGTCTATAACATCAGGGACCGTTAAATATCACGAATCTTTGTTTTTTACTGTTTTTTTATATTTTTTTTAATTGTTGTTTTGTGATTTTTATTTTTACGATAAACTTTAACAGTTCTAATGACGATTGGTTTTTTATGACCGATTCAAATCTTATATGATTTAAAAAACTAAATCCAAAAATAACAATTATAACATGATCGAAAAAAATCCAAAAATAACTATTATTCTCGATTGGTTAAATTTAATCGGAAGAATAGAAATCCAATTTTAAGGGCCAAATTATGAGTTTTAGCGGCAGTTTTGTTTGTTTTTGGATATATTCATCTAACGTGCTTATTTTTGCATACTTGGGCAACATTTCATACATTTTCGGGGAAACGCTTTGATACAATGCAAACATATACATATATGTATGTATATGCAGCAGTAGCTAGAGCTTGAATAAATCCGAATGGATTTGGCGTTGATTAAGGCAAATTTTGGTTTTTTGATAGTAGGTATAAAAAAAACTTCAAACAAGAAGTTGACATTGAAAGAAAGTTTGGAATTTGTTACTACGTTTCTGCGTCAGCTGTTTGCAAATAAAAATAATTTGCAAATACCTAACTTTTTTGTAAAATTTTCTATTTGTCGAATAACTCGAAAACCAATTTTTGAAAAAAGTCGAATACTCGAACCTATTATATGTCGTTACTAGACACACAGTTAGGTGAGAATTATATATAAGTACACATTCGTATGGTTCGCGTTTTTTTTTTTAGTTTTTTTATGATTTGTATAGTTTGGCTTTATTTCAGTCGATGACTATATGCAATTATTTTGTTTATGAATTTGTTTTGAAAACGGCGGGGTTTGTTTCTTGTTTATTTTGCATTAAAATTGCTTAAATTTATGTTTTCGAAAACATGTTTTTGTTCAAAACTTATGCATATGTACGCATGAGAGTGTCCTATTTACTACATAGGAGATTATATAAATTAAAGCATAAATTAGAAGTAAATTAATGATGGAAATTTTCTGTTAAAAATAAGTAAGTTTGTAGTGTGAGTTTCTGTAATTAGTTGGCACATTGCTAAAAATCATACAAAGTTTTACTCCATTTCAAATTCATTATTTTATTAGATTATTTGATAATTGGTATACATATTTAATTATCAATGAATTAATCGATATTGCCATGTATATTTATCGATTATGTTATCGATTTCCTTGTCAATCTATTTATCGATAGTTTTGTATAAAAGTAATTGTTTTGACCACCATGCGATCAATATCTTTTTTATCCATTCATATGAACTTTTTTTGTGTGTTTAATCTGCCATCCTAGAGAAAGACTTATGCCGGATTTTCACTGGGCATTAAATGCCATAAATTTTAATGAAAAATAACAGTTACTAGCTAGGAGTTCCAGTTACTATCGAAAT
The DNA here is from genome assembly GCF_001687245.7 of Rhagoletis zephyria. Lineage (NCBI taxonomy): Eukaryota > Metazoa > Arthropoda > Insecta > Diptera > Tephritidae > Rhagoletis > Rhagoletis zephyria. The sequence continues at coordinate 43,677 of NW_016160223.1, read as the reverse complement.
TCGACAGGTTTTCTAGTTTTTTAAGATCCTTGGAGAGGTTTTCTAACTTAGCACGTCATTTAATTTATAAGGTAAAAAATTGCTTACCGGAAAATCTCCTGTTTTGGAACTCAAACGAGACTAAATTTTTTTTTTATATCTTTGAAGGTCTGTGGAAGGACTTGAAATTGACCAAATACATTCCAGTTTGTCGATAAATTTGGATAAAATGATATATATCGATAATTCATTGAATTTCAAAAACACCAAAACACGATAACCCAAAAATATCGACAAATCGATTAATTTCGATAATTTTCGATTAACTTCGATAACTAAGCGTTTCGAGGGATCGGCAAATATCGATAATCAAAAAAATATAAATCGATAAACTTTGCATACCTCTATGAATTTCAATAACTCGGTTAATTTTGATAGCTTCATATTTTTCGAAAGCTATCGACAAATTTCGATAACTCGTTACACTTGTGTAACAGGATAAAATTCGATAAGCAGTGATAACTCGATGAACTTACATAACCTTGAGATTTCGATTACCCCATATACATATTTGGTTTACCAATAAATATCGATAACCCTATAGGTTGAGAATTACGATAGTTCGATCAATTTCGTTAACGTTAAAGTTTGTGGCTGATTATTCAAGTCGAATATATTAATCCTATCTTTGAGATATTTCGTCAAACACAGCAAGACAATCGCAGTCTTATAAACGCGTCAAAAAAGTTGAAGGGTCTCAACTTTCCGGCGCTTAGGGTCGCAAACCTTAATCCTGTAAAATATCTGGCTCCGCTATCTTAACTCGTACATTCGGAAATAAATTTATTTTTAAATAGTTCTACTGGAGTATTCGAAATACTTCCTTACCAAACGTTTAATGAATTTTGGTGAGCTTTAACTTACTGACATTAGGGCGGTACGTTAGCGTTGTAGGAACTGAGATATTTGGTATATAAATATACTATAAGATCCGACTGTAAATGCCAAAGATATGATGAAAAATATAAAAAGGCTACACCTGTGGTCGGCAAAAAAACACTCCAAATTGCCTTCGAATCGAAATGTGTATTTCCTTAGCAAAGGTTTAATGATTTTTAACGAGCTTTAATTTACTGAAATTAATGTGGTACGTTAAGTGGTACTGAGATGAGAAACGAAGGTGTGCTTCGATTTTTTTTCTGAGGTTTTTTAAGGGGGTTGAAACTTGCACTTAATTAGGCTAAAATAGTATGCACTATAAACTTGCATACCCAAAAATGTTCTAAAGATTCAGATCAAACAATTGAAATTTCGATAGGAATTTTTCGAACTTTCCTAAATTTTTTATAAAGTTTGAAACCGTAAGTGCTGCTTATTCAAACGAACGTTGCTTCAAAAGGCTCAAAACAAACAAAAAAGGCCCAAACGGAGAAAAAATGCCCATATTTGGTACAATTGTACCAAAGTGGCAACTGTGCACACATATGTAAACATCCTGACTATCACATTCTATTATATATACATTTCTTCAATCTCGTGAATGATCTGAAACACAGTTAAGGCTGAATTCATATTTTATTACAAATGTGAAAATTTGCACTTTTGCATCATAAATTTTTATTGATGTGAATGGAATGCGTATGTTGTAGGTATGTGCATATGTGTGTGCATATCTTCAAGTGGACATAACGACGAATATGATTTTAATTAATGGCATACGAGTGGGTGTTTTTTGGGTAATTATCTTTTTATGACAAACGCATTAATTTATATGATGCCACAAAAAAATCGAGATAAATGGCAAATTTTCGCAAAACGAAGAAGAAAAATAAACAAAAGTTAAGAAGTTAAGTTGCTTTAACAGACAGATGGTGTACGAAATTCAAAAAAAAAAACATCAATTACTGAAAGTAGTAATTTAAATTTTTTGTAAATAACTTTGGTACTTTTTATATATGTAAAATTATTTTCATATAAACTCTTGTTCACACCTGTGAATAATGTTTTGTGCAAAGTAATATAAAAATATAAAATTTTTGTTTCAATAATTCTAATAAAATTCATGGCGTAACTAATTTTATTAGAAAATATTTTAGCAATCCAAAATTAAAACTTTTTGCCCTTGTATAAAAATGCCCTTACCTTTTTCATTTACTAACCTCTTCTTTACTTTTTTTTATTTTGCAGGTGAGGGTGCCAAAATGATTTTGGAGAAACACTTCGATGCCGATTGGGCCAAGAAGCTGAAGATCGTCTATGTTGGTGACGACACCACAGATGAGGATGCCATCAAAGTTCTGCACGGTTTGGGTAAAACCTTCCGCGTCTCCGAGCTGCCAACACTGAAGACATATGCCAATTATCAAATCAAGACCGTCGAAGAAGTTGGCTGGTTGCTGAAAGCCATTCAATCCGTTTATGAAGTCAAGAAGAAGTAAAAAGTTTGAGTGGGGAAAATGAAAATTCCAAGAGCAAACAAATTATTAGAAAATACAGCGGAATGGAAGGCCCCTATTTGAACGCTTTTATTGAACAACAACAACAACACTGTAAAATATTGTGTTTTCGACCGCTCAACAATATTTTATTTGATTATAATTTATTTATTTGTGCATTAATTGTATTTGTATAATTTTAAATATTTTTCCTGAGTGTTTTTTAAGTAACTAAATACAGTATGTTTTAATAAAAAACTTAAAGAAAAAATCATAATAAAGGCAATGTATGGTTTTCGTAAAATAGTGATGAGAATGATAACGCTAATGATAAAATAAATGGTAATTCTAGTGATAAATGCAAAGGTAATAGTAAAAAGTAGTGGTAATAGTAATAGTAATGGAAATTGAGTAATAATGGAAATTGTAACAATACTGGAAATTGTATTGGGAATTGTAATCATAATCGGAGTAGTAATCGTTATGGTAATGGCAAGCGTGATGGTAAGGGTAATGGCAGTGGTAAGGGCTATTGTAATTGTTTTTCTTATGGTAATGATAATAGTAACGGTAATCGTCAAAATAATGGTAATGGTAATGGTGATGTTAATGGCAATGGTATTGATAATTGTAATACCAGAGGTTAAGGTAATGTTTCTTGTAATATTAAAGTTAACAATAAGGGGCGTGGCGATGGCCATGGTAGTGGTAGTGGCAAAGGCAATGATGGCGATAATGGTAACGATGGTAACAATGGTAATGGGAGTGGTAATAATGATATGGTATTGGGTGTGGTAAAAGCATTGGTAGAGGAATTGGTTATTGTAGTATTGTAGTTGTGGTAATAATAATGGTAATGGTGATAGTAACTAATGTTCATGGTAGTTGTAATAATAATTGTAATGGCAATGGGAAATTTAATGATGATGG
>NW_016160223.1:0-40308 GCF_001687245.7 Rhagoletis zephyria | reverse complement strand
AATACCATTTTTTTTTGGGAGAAAAAATGAAAATAACAAACAATTTGAAAGTGAAAATACTCTAATAGGCGGCATACACGGTGCGTCTGTCCCCCGTACGGGACTGCAGGACTGATGAATCGATAGCTACCTAATAAACACCGTCAATTACTGACCGACACTTGCAGTGTATTTCATCGATTACTTTTACAAGGCAATGTCCTAGGCGGTAGTCACCATCGGCTCGTCGTAGTTTTTCGCCCTTGGTTCGACTCTGCACTACCACGGGTTAATAGAGTAGCTAATTACCTAGGAGTCGGTGCAGGAGCGGTTCAAAAGTAGCGATTGACTCCAGCAGTACTGGAGGGGGCTTTAACTTTTATAATAATTTAATTAAAATTGGCTTAGGGACTATGACTGTGTCCCACGGTTTTCTAGTTATGGTTGCTAAGTAAAGTGGAAACGATTAAAACTGCAAGAAAGACAAATTATATTCTTATGGGAGACAATTATGGCAGATACGAGGGTGGTTACTTAAGCATAGCACTTGTGTGAGAAAACGTCCAGAGTACGTTTAAAATGTTAAACTTTACAATTGCAATGCAAGTTTTCACATACTATTTAATTTATTTCTGTCATATTTTAACACTTAAGTAGCAACCCTCGTATCTTAATGAATTGTTTACACAACATAGAATAAAGGCTCTGACAGGAATTGGTGCAATCTTAACGTTTTTCTAAGAAACGAGCGATATGTAATATTGTTCTCGACCCAAAAAAGATTGAAAATTCATTCAATAAAGGAATTCAACAAAATTTCATATGGGTTCGGTTTCATGTGAACTAGAACTGTTTAATTGGCCCTACTAACTTTAATAAAATAAAACAAACGAAAACACATGTCATTGTGCAATAAAATAATATTGTAAAGTGATAGATACCAAATGGTCATGTATGTATGTATATAGTTCAAGTATAATAAGTGTCTTAATAGCGTTAATACCACTTAGTTATAAGAAGTACAGTGGACGTCCAGTATACGACTTCGGAATAACGAATTTTCAAGTTTAATGAATCATCGTTTCGATGTTTCTATATTACAACCGCAAAAGATTTTTATTCGATATAACGAACGACTATTTATGTTTTGAGCTGATACTTCGCATTCTTTGCAAAAGCAAGGTTTGGTTAAGTCAGCGGTAGTTTAACTGAGAGAATGTGTAGGTATGTAGTATGTTTTAACATGAAGTTACTTTTGGTATTAAAGGATTTGCAAAAAATCGCAGTTAAAAAAAGCTTTGAAAGTGTTAAAAACCAGACGCGAATTGAAGACTTTTTCTAAATAGTTATAAACGTGAATTTTGTTGTCGTTGAATTATTGACCATATATATCATTAATATGATGCTAATCGCAATGGCCGTAGAAGTGGTACAGATAAACATACAGAACAAAAATTGATTTATTAAATATTTCAGTTCTTTTGTGAGTAGTCGTGGCTATCACAAAATTCATCGTAGTACGATTTTTCTTAAACCTACACCGATCACTGAATCCGAATTGCTACGCCACAAACGGGCGTATTCAAAGCACAGCCTGCGTCCATAGCTACTCGAATTCAATGATAGCATTTTCGTGCATTTCACCAAAAATCTGACCACGATGTATTCTATGATAGCCCTGATTATTATAGCGGGAACCATTCTCCTTTAGAAGGCTAAATCTAAAGAAAAGTTCAAATGCTTTTATTCCACATACATACATACATGATATCCTTAAAGTACATTTTAAGTTTTTTAAAAAAGCTTGTTTTCTAATTTTTCAAGTTTTAACGGATTTCTTAATAGAAACACAGGGTGCACTACAAGGGTTTGTGTAGCAGCTAATCCATTACTCCCCATAGCGGTCTTGATTTCTCCATGTTGAGTTTTTACCCGATTTGACATCACTGCCAGCCTGTAGCAAATCAGCTGTTTTATTATTGCTGCTGACGTTTCTTTATTATCAAAATTTAGTTCGTGTAAATAAAAAGAATTTGCCATATTGAAGAAGATTTGAGTCAATAAAAAAAAAATAGTGTGACGATAAATACGAANAGATTTGACATCACTGCCAGCCTGTAGCAAATCAGCTGTTTTATCATTGCTGCTGACGTTTCTTTATTATCAAAATTTAGTTCGTGTAAATAAAAAGAATTTGCCATGTCGAAGAAGATTTGAGTCAATAAAAAAAAAATAGTGTGACGATAAATACGAAATAAATATTATAGAGCTATAGTGAACCCGTTCAGTTCATACGTAGTTTAGTATACAAACGTGAAAACCAGCCGCACACAGCAATGGATACCAAGTTGGATGTAAGTACTCCATAACATCAACGTACTACTACGTAAGTATGTGCCACTATTAAGGTTTAATCTTACCCCACTTAGATGTTCGAAGACAGCATTTCGTCCTCCAAACTGGAAGGCGATATGTCGATACCAGGCGCACGTAAAAATACCACNTACAAGCCGCACACAGCAATGGATACCAAGTTGGATGTAAGTACTCGATAACATCAACTTACTACTACGTAAGTATGTGCCACTATTAAGGTTTAATCTTACCCCACCTAGATGTTCGAAGACAGCATTTCGTCGTCCAAACTGGAAGGCGATATGTCGATACCAGGCGCACGTAAAAATACCACACAAATTGGCGCACCAGATTTCAATACACTCGATGAGCCTATCAAGGAGACATTCGTAAGTTATTAGGCCGAAAGCCCAATCACACATTCGTTCAAAATTACTCATAATCTTGCAACTATATCCCTTGCAGCTACGCGATGTACGCGCTGTTGGCATAAAATTCTATCATGTGCTCTATCCAAAAGAAAAATCGAGTCTGCTACGCGATTGTAAGCAGTTAACTTAGTTAATAAAACGCATAAATTATAACTTACTTCCTTTGCAGGGGATCTCTGGGGACCACTAGTGCTCTGCACATTTATGGCAACCATACTGCAAGGTTCCGCAGACAGCATGTACGACGGTGGTCCAGAATTCGCACAAGTTTTTGTTATCGTGTGGATAGGCGCAGCCATAGTTACACTTAATTCAAAGTTACTTGGTGGCAACATGTGCGTACCCAAATAATATTTACTAGACTAATGACATTATTATTAATTATCTGCACCGTTTCGCCTTTCAATTTTTAGGTCCTTTTTTCAATCTGTCTGCGTGCTGGGCTATTGCCTTACTCCAGTGGCGATAGCATTGCTGGTGTGTCGTGTTATTTTGCTTGCAACTCAAACAAAATTGGCTTTCTTCTTGCGTCTGTTAACTACTACATTGGGATTTATATGGGCCACGTACGGTAAGTGATGAAATGCAGTATTTTTTGTTTTTGATTATTTGAGAAAATGTTGTCTTTTATAGCATCTTTTATATTCCTTGGCGAAAGTCAACCGCCAAATCGTAAACCACTTGCCGTATATCCGATTTTTCTATTCTTTTTCATTGTCTCTTGGCTCGTTATATCGCATAATTAAGTAAATAGCATATTTATCTCTATATACATACTTAGTTTATTCTAAACAATTTAAAATGAATTCCAGGGGACTACAACCAATATAATTTACACTATAATTATAGTATTGTATAAAAGCATAAGATAACCATATAAATAATAATAATAAAAAATATTAAATAAATAAAAAACGTATTTAAAGAATAAATGAGTTAATTGAATGCATGTAAAAAGGAATGAATCGAATCTCGCACTTATGTATTTTATTTTAAGTTTCATTTTGATATAATTTATTTCATTTTCCTTATGTTATTTATTTTATGTATTTATATATGTATGTATATTTATCCTTATTTTATGTATTTTACATTAATTTGTTTTATACCTAGTCTCCAAAGGGGAAGTTTCTTTGATCTCATTTAAGGATTCTGACCCCGCGAAAGTTTCAGCAACCATTTTTTCCTACTGAGCAAAATAGTTGACGCTGCAGCTGGGAATTCACGATAATAGGGTACTTGTTCCGACAATTAAGAACCCAAAATATCTCGGTGTTACTTTCGACGGGGATACCTTCTGATGTGGTCTGAGTAAGGGTGCATAATATAATGCTAAGTAAGCAGTTGATCGCCTTGCTAACGACGAGAGCACACGAACATGCACTTGGTGGAAGAAGAGCCTGCGCCATAGGGTATCTTCATGGTCTGAAGGACGACATCAACAGGATTCGCCGCCCACGAAAGTCTACCACGCCCCACGGGTCTACGTACCCGGGCCGACATTAATATCTGGCTAAGAACTGCCACTCCAGCATCCTTTCCCAAAAACTCTTTGGGGAATTTGTATGCCGTAACAATAACTGGATTCGCCGCTGTACTGACAGGCAACGAACAACCCTATAACTTTGGTCCGACCCCGTCGAAACAGCAGGGATTCTTGGTCTACAGCAGAGGTTCCCAAACTTATTTTTCTCGTAGACTCCTTTCAAAACTTTAATGCTTTCGGTGCGCCCCCGGATGCTAATTTCTAACATCCTACAACCGTTTCTAGTCTTCTGAAATCGGGTTATATTCTTCTTGGTCTCCATTACTTGGGGGTCTGTCGTCATCATCGGAAGCGTTACTATGGTAAGACTGCGAAGTAGGGATCCGATGTGCTGATCTCAACCCGGCTTCTAAAGTCGCCTGCCTGTAGGCTTGGAGACAATCCTCTCTTCCTTCCCAGCCACATTCGTAGACTGCGCAGCATGGTTTTCCGCTGCTTATTCTGAAAGCAGATGGCATAAGCTTGAAAATTCTCCAAAAAGTTTCTGAGCAACGAGGCCCATCCCAGTGGTAACCCCACAATGACAACATGTGTGAGGAACAAATTTTTGGTTTATTATTCTCTCGGAGGTGGCAATTTGAACTTTAAAATGTATTTATTCAAATCACCAGCGGGCAGCAAACCAGAAACCGATTTTTTCATACTTACAGTGAAACTACGATGCAAGCTGAAATTTAGGAAAAAAGCTACTCTCATCAAATGTTTGTTTAATATTTAGAGTTGAAACTCCACTGTTGTTGTTGTTGTTGTTGTTGTTGTAGCAGTTGGGGAGTGTTGCTGGAGTGACAGTCCAGACAGGCCAAATATAAATCTGGGTCGTTCCATTTACGTAGACCCGACTGTCGTGGGAACGCTTGAAACTCCACTGCCATTGTTTGCCTGCTTTTGTTGTGTAATGTAAAATGTATAAGCTACAATGTAATGAATCTTCCCCAATTAACTTTATTCCGTTATATCGAGGTTATTCTTCAAATACAGATATTTGCAAGTCTTTTTACAAGACAATTGGGAGACAGTAGGAGAGATAGTTTGAAAGATTTTGTTTATTCTGGCACGAAAGTCTTACAAATAAAGCTCCCTTGAGAACTTTCATGGTAAAATGTGCTTTTGACAGAAAGCACTTGAGCATGTGAGATTTATATCATTTTGCTCGCGCTGCTTCAACAGTCGCAATTGAATTTTTAGAAACTTCTTTTGTTTTATATTTTTTTATTAAATTTTTTTTTTTGTAATTTTTAGATGTTATTGGTTTCAATTTCATCTAAGCTTTAGAGGCTTATTTAATATATTTTTTCATGTTTATAATTTTATTTTATTTTTAAAATTTACTGCTTTAAAACGAAAATAATAGCTTTTAATATCATTTAATTTTTAGAAACTTATTTTATTTTTATTGTTATTTTTTATTCAATTTAACTCTCCTTTTTAATTATAGTTTTATTCTTATTTGTAGATTTTATTAATTTAAAAAGAAAACAAGTATAAGTTCGTGCGAAACTGACTTTATATACCCGGCGCAGGTATCAATTATCGACGTTTCAACTTTCCCTGAACTACCTTTGCATGATAAGTAGGAATGTTTACCCGATTTCAAACGTTTCCGATAATATGCAGAGTTAGACTTAATGTCATAATTGAACCTAGTTAGGTACAAATGGATTAAGTGATTACCGAGGTACACCTTTGTAGTTATAAAGCGGGCGGTGCCACGCCCAATTCCTAAAAGTCTATAGCCGTCTTATATATTGTTAGGAGATTGTTGTAACTATTAACTTGGAGTAAATTAGCGTCCTCAGTTAATGAAATATTGGAGTTTCGTATTTCTGAAATTTACCGTTATACGGGAAGTGGGTGTAATTTTAGTCTGATCTGAATAATTTTCAACAAACTGCTTTTCCGTACCAAGGTTATTAAGTGCACCGAGTTTGGTAGAAATTGATAAATCGGTTACCGAGATACACATTTGTGGTCATAAGTAGGCGGCGCACCGCCAAAATTTTATAATATTCATCGATTTTGAGTGAATTAGCTTCAGTAACTGCTGATTAATCGCAGTTTTCTTGTTTTGTAAATTACCGTTATATGGGAAGTGGGCGTGGTTACAGTCCTATTTCGCCCATTTTCAATACCAACCTACCTTGGATAGGTATAGTGTACACGGACAGACGGACGGACGGACAGACAGACATGGCTTAATCGACTTCTCTTTTCATTCTGATCATTTATGTATACATCTGTCCATATCTATCTCGATTCGTTTTGGCTGTTACAAACAACCGTTATGCGAACAAAAACAAGTGCGCTCGGGTATAAAAATTTAGTTTCATTTATTTGTTTCTTTAATTATTTTTTGAATTTAAGTTTCTTTTAATTTTTAGATTTTATTGTTTTAAAAAGAACGATATTTTTTATTTAATCTAGTTTTTAAAAACTTTTTTTTGATATATTTCTTATTATTAATTTTTTTCTTTTTTAAGTTTAATTTTCTATAAACTTTTATTTTTTAATGTTTTAGAATGAAATATATTTTTTCCACTAAAATTTTAGAAACTTATTTTATCTAGTTTTACTCTTATTTTTTAATTAAATTTTCTTTTAATTTTGAGATTTAAAAAAAAATAAATATTTTTCATTCAATTTTTGAAAAGTCATTTTTTATTTTTTAATTTTTGGAGACAATTTTATGTATTTATGTATTTTTATGTGTATATACATTTATTGTTTTTTTTTACTACTAAGACCTTCTCAATAGCAGATCTTTCAATTAGTCTTTGACAATTACCTTAAGAAAGACTTTTGTGTTTCGAAAGACTGTGTTGAGTGCGAAGACAGTTGCTAGAATTGCGCTGCAAACTTAAATTCTTTTATTTCACGGTACTTTTTTAAACTCAATGATTGGAAACACAAACTAATGGTGCAAATCGTATTCCAATCGTGTGAATGCACAAATATTTTTCTTCATCCCAATCACGAAAAACAATTTGTTCAAATTTTTCAATAAAAATCGTGTGACTACAAAAAAAAATGGTCCAAATTTTTTTATTTTGTACAAATAGTCCAATATAAAAATTGTACAAATCTGGCCTAATTTAGTTGCTTGATGACAAAATTTGCCAATATTAAATGCATTGATTGACCTTTTTTATAATTTATACATAGATATTGTTTTTTTTTTTATTTAAAATTGCATTCACATATAAACTCTTAGCTTAAAAATACATTAAAATATACATACACATAGACATATATCCTGTAATTTAATTAACAATAATGTCTACTACATACTAAACCAAACTTATTCTGCAAAAGAATGAGAATTACTTTGCACACATCTTCTTCTTGTCGCAAGCCCATAAAAGCTAACAGATTTGAAGCCACCGGCCCTAGCGCTCTAAACCGCTTGCTACACATGCTCTACATCCAAATTGTTTTTCGATTTCGATGCTATTTCCAATGACATTTGCGTACGTACGCCATCTTCGCGCCGATTGCGATAGGTTAGCGAATTCGCGCGTGCTTTCCGGCCCATGAAATGACGTTCAACCCATTTGAGTAGTGTGTACACCGAATCGGTTGAGGGCAAACGATGATCGGCTGCAGTGCGTACGATATCCGATGAGGTAACACGGAATGTACGCGCCATACCTTTTAGCGCCTAAAGTGGGGGTGTGGAGAAGAGAGTTGGCATTTAATATGGCATTCAAATTTTGCTGGATTCGATAGAGCTTATGCCTTTTTCTTTACTTACCACCATCGCATCCTCATCCGTCAGATCATCGCCCACGTAAATGATCTTAATTCGTTCACTCCAGTCAACGCCAAACGATGTTCGTAGTATATAGATTGACGCTCGTCCTTTGTTCCATTGTACGGGTGGACGTGCTTCGAGCGCACAATGCGCTTCGGTTGCTTTAAAACCATACTTAATGATGAGGCTACGCGCCTTCTCAATCATCGCCGGACGCAGTTCGACAGGTGTTTCACGATAATGGAATGTGAGCAACGCTCCCTTATTCTCTACCCAAGCGCCATCGCGACACACCTGAAAGAGATACACATTTTAGGTTAGTAAAGGAGAAAACTCGCTAAGTGATTCCAGATATTTTAAAGGTTTCGCGAGTTTTGCGATAATTGGGCAAATAGGTCATGGACGGCTTTTGTCGTAGACCACCAGAAGATCTATGTACCTATACCTAAGTTCAAAGGCTGCCAGAAAGATCTTTACACTAAGCAGGCTTGGGTAATATTGGATGTTAGGGCTTACGACCCTGCAAAGTCTGTGGAATTTCCTCATACATATCAGGTCAGGCCAACCTTTTTATTCGCCTCCGGACTGTACACAAAATAGACAAAGTGTTACGGACTCTGCAGTGAACTACTAACCATTGCATTTTGGAAATCATGCACTCAGTCTTAGCAACCTCCTACCTCGTGCCTCAGGATTTTTATTAAGAAAATCTCGCCATAAAACTCACCGAATCCTGCAGCGCCTTCAGCAAGTGGCTGACTTTGTCCTCGTACTCGATAGGCATAGGATGCACGAATTTACTGCCGTCGGGATGTAGAATTTCCAAGCCATGATTACCCGCATAGGTAATACCCTCAATGCCAACCATGCGCTTCACATTGTCAACGTTACGTCCAGAGATAACGGCGACATAAACATCGGAATGATTAGAAAGCTTGAATAGCACATTCTTAATTTCGGGTGACAGCGTGGCGAGATCAGGATGCGGTGCAATGGGTGCAAGCGTACCATCGTAGTCCAACAGCAATGCCAATTTGTGATTATAGCCGATGTATCTGTAAGCAAGTGAATAAACAAAAAAAGTCATATGTGAAGATCTTTAGCCTACCACACAGCAAACTTACTTTAACAAATAGTCATCGAAGTCGTCCACCGTAACTGGCTGCATAATTGTCGTACCCACATCATCTACGTCCAGCGTGCCCATAGCTTTCAAGAACGAACGCATCCAATGGCTAACATCACATTCCGACTCGCGTCTACGCAATCGGCTCATTCGCAATATGCGTTCGTCTTCGGGCATTGTGAGCGCACGGTGTATGACCTCAGCCGCTGCGTGTACCTCATAAGGATTGCATAGCAATGCTTCGTGCATCATTTCACCAGCACCGGCGAAAGGTGAAATAACTAATACGCCAGGACTCTCGTTGATCTGACATGCCACAAATTCCTTGGCCACCAAATTCATGCCATCACGCAGCGGTGTCACGAGACATACGGCAGCATCGCGATACAACGCAGCCAAATCATCCTGTGCCACATAGTCATAAATGTAGCGTATGGGCGCCCAGTTGGCTGTGGTGAAGCGACCATTAATGCGCCCAATCAACTGATCCACCTCTTCCTTCAGCTCTCTGTACTCCTTGACATCTGTGCGCGAAGGCACAGAAATCTGCAGCAGACTGACCTTCTCCTTATGCTGTGGATACTTCTCTAGCAGCGCTTCGAATGCCATCAACCGATGCACCAAACCTTTGGTGTAGTCCAGCCTATCGACACCCAAAATGACCTGCTGTTTATCGCTCTTTAGCACTTTACCTGCAGTCTTTGCCAAGCTGACAAAACGATCGTATGGAATGCCAATGGGTAGTGGACGTACCCGCACAGTGCGTCCACCATGTTCCACCAACAGATTGTTGCGATCGACACGACAACCCAAATTGCGTTGACAACAATCGACGAAATTCAGACAGTAGTCTTGTATGTGGAAACCCACCATATCACAGCCCAACATACCCTGGAGAATTTCATCGGCCCAGGGGAATAAACGGAAAATATCCCATGGTGGGAAGGGTATATGCAAGAAGAATGCGAGCCGACATGGCAGCTGTTTCTCCTCGGCTTTCTCGCGTACCCAATTGGCGGCAAGCATTAAATGATAATCGTGAATCCAAACAATTGGCGGCGTATTGTTATCCAATGCTTTGTTTTGTTCCAAACACTTCTCCAACGCCTCAATGGTACGTGCGGCAAAGTGTTTATTCACCGTTACATAGTCGTGCCAGTGCTCGGCGCCGAAGGTGGCGCGTCCGGGCATGGAGTGAAAGAGGGGCCAGAAGATCTTATTGCAGCAACCATTGTAGTAGCTGTCGAAAATAGCGGGGTTTATATTGACGGAAACGACCTGCGAGCAAATGGCAAAAGGAAAAGATGATAAGTACGTAATTACGTAGAGCGAATGTGATGAGGGATTGAAGAGAAGGTAAAGGTAGTAAAATTAAATTATGAAAATAAAGTACAGCAAATTTAAATGCTAAGAAAAAAATTAAAAATTTATTAATTTAACAAAACAATAAAGAACGTAATTACAATGAAGTAAAATAAAAAATTATATCAAAATAAATAGCATAAATTAAATAAAAAGTTGACTAATTTAAATTAAAAAAGAAACAAAAATATAATGTAAAACAATAACCGAAATAAAATAAGTTCAATTACAAAAAAAATTAAATAATTGAAATCAAAATAAATGCAAAAACTAAATTAAAAACAAATAACTCAAACAAAAACAGGGTAATTAAATTGAAAAAATTAGAAACAATATAATATAAAATTAAATTGAATGAAGAATAAATTAAATAAAATGGATTAATTCAGATAAAAAAATTGCCTAAATTAAAGCAAAAATGAGATTCAGAAAAATAACTAATTTAAAATAAAATACATATGTAATTTAAACCAAACCAAATAATATAAAATTAAGCAAAATAGAATGAGAGAAAGAATAACAAAAAAATATAAAAAATTGATTTTAAATTAAATAATTTAAATTAAAAAAAAACTATATAATAGAAAATAAATTTAAATCAAACAAAAAATAAAATAAAATTGAACAATTCAAATAAAAATGAACTCTTAAATAAAAATTGTAATAATAAATGTAAAATAAAATGAACTAAAAAAATTTAAATTAAAAATAGTATTAAATCAAGAGATAAAAATAAGTTAACATAATAAAATAAAAAACTTAATTAATAAATATATAGTTTAGATAAGCAATAAGAAAAGGAAATCAGAAAACTTACAAGTAAATAAATAAATTCAAATAACATATTTGAAATTAAAAAGTTAGATGAACTAAATAACTTACAAAACATACAAAAAGAAAAAATAATATAATAATAAATTAAATTACAACAATAAAAATGGTATATGAAATAGAAAAGGAAAAAGTAAGTTAAATAAAAATATAATAATATAAAATAAAATAAAATAAAATAACTCAAAATAATAACAAATTAAAATGAAATAGAACAATTCAATTAAAAAATAAATAAAATATAATAATTCTAAATTAAATAAAGTAACAATAAAAATAATCAAATGGAAAGAATGAAAAGAAATAAAACAAAAAAATTAAATACAATAAAATAATTTTAATCAATAAGTAAATCAAAATATAAAAATATAAAAAAATGTTATCTAAGTTAAATGAAAAAAGAAATAAAAAAAATATATGAAACTAAAGTTTAATTTTTAAAAATTTAATAAAATCAAATAAAACAAAGAAATATTAAATAAGACAAAAAAGATATAATTTAAAAATTTAAATGAAATGCAAATGTATAAATATAAAATTACGTAAAATTTAATATAAATCTTAATAAAAAAATCAAAAAAAAAAATTACATAGTAAAAAAAATTTTTTTAGCTTTACTTTAAGCTAAGCTTTACTAAACTGAAATAAAATAAAATAAATTAAAATAAAAAAATTAAGTAAAATAAAAATTAACAAACAAAATTAAAAAAATAAAAATTAATTAATTAACATAAAATGAAATGAATCAATAGAATTTCATCGACTCCTCCATATTCTTGACATCAAAGATAGCGTCAGGCACAAGCCTCAATTTAATNGGAAAAGATGGTAAGTACGTAATTACGTAGAGCGAAAGTGATGAGGGATTGAAGAGGAGGTAAAGGCAGTGAAATTAAATTATGAAAATAAATAACAGTAAATTTAAATGTTAAGAAAAAAATTAAAAATTTAATAATTTAACAAAATAATAAAGAACGTGAAATAATATAGAATTAATTAGAATGAAGTAAAATCAAAAAATTATATGAAAATAAATAGCATAAATTTAATAAAAAGTTGACTAGTTTGAATTAAAAAAGAAGCAAAAATATAATGTAAAACAATAACCGAAACAAAATAAGTTCAATTACAAAAAAAAAATAAAATGAAATAATATGAAATCAGAATAAATGCAAACACTAAATTAAGAACAAATAACTCAAACAAAAACAGGGTAATTAAATTGAAAAAATTAGAAACAATATAATATAAAATTAAATTAAATGAAGAAGAAATTAAATAAAATGGATTAATTCAGATAAAAAAATTGCCTAAATTAAAGTAAAAATGAGATTCAGAAAAATAACTAATTTAAAATAAAATACATATGTAATTTAAACCAAACCAAATAATATAAAATTAAACAAAATAGAATGAGAGAAAGAATAACAAAAAAAGTTAAAAATTTAATTTAAATTAAATAATTTAAATTAAAAAAAACTATATAATAGAAAATAAATAAAAATTAAACAAAAAATAAAATAAAATTGAACAATTCAAATAAAAATGATTTCTTAAATAAAAATTGTAATAATAAATGTAAAATAAAATGAACTAAAAAAATTTTAAGTAAAAATATTATTAAATCAAAAGATAAACATAAGTCAACATAAGAAAAAAAAACTTAATTAGTAAATATATAGTTTACATAAGAAATAAGAAAAGGAAATCAAAAAACTTATAAGTAAATAAATAAATTCAAATAACATATTTCAAATTAAAAAATTAGATGAACTAAATAACTTACAAAAAATACTAAAATAAAAAATAATATAATAATAAATTAAATTACAACAAGTTAAATAAAAATATAAAATAAAATAAAATAAAATAACTCAAAATAATAAGAAATTAAAATGAAATAGAACAGTTTAATTAAAAAATAAATTAACTAAATTTAATTAAAAAATAAATAAAATATAATAATTCTAAATTAAATAAAGTAACAATAAAAATAATCAAATGGAAAAGAATGAAAAAAATAAAACAAAAAAAATTAAATACAATAAAATAATTTTAATCAATAAGTAAATCAAAATATAAAAAAGTGTTATCTAAGTTAAATGAAAAAGAAATAAAAAAAATAAATGAAAGTAAAGTTTAATTTTTAAAAATTTAATAAAATCAAATAAAACAAAGAAATATTAAATAAGACAAAAAAGATATAATTTAAAAATTTAAATGAAATACAAATGTATAAATATAAAATTACGTAAAATTTAATATAAATCTTAATAAAAGAATAAAAAAAATATAATTACATAGTAAAAAAAAATTTTTTAATTAAAGTAAACTAAACTAAAATAAAATAAAATAAAAAAGATTAAGTAAAACAAAAATTAACAAAAAAAAAATAATTAACTAATTAACATAAAATGAAATGAATCAATAGAATTTCATCGACTCTTCCATATTCTTGACATCAAAGATAGCGTCAGGCACAAGCCTCAATTTAATAGCTCAAACGTATTATAAAAAAATAAAAATCCATAATTGAACTCACTAAATACATTTTTTTTTNAATTTCATCGACTCTTCCATATTCTTGACATCAAAGATAGCGTCAGGCACAAGCCTCAATTTAATAGCTCAAACGTATTATAAAAAAATAAAAATCCATAATTGAACTCACTAAATACATTTTTTTTTTCTCAATAATCTGCGACCCCACGTCATTGGACTTTGTTCTATTGACAATTCCTTATCTTCTTCAAGCGTACTTACATATGTATGTATGTATGTATGTATGTAAGTGAATGCATATTGACGACCGCAGGCAAGTACCTAGAGCAATTTTAGATTAAGCAATTTGGTAATAAACTTTTGGGAATGTCTTCCTTTTATACTTAAAAAAAAAAAACAAGCAATAATTCGAGAGAACATTCGAGGACTCTCCCCTCCCTTTTGAACAAAAAAATCTTAGCTAAAATTGTGCCATGATCTGCTATTATCGCCTTCGTCCCTTAGAAGCCTACTTAAGTATATTCCTTGCTGTTAGTCTTTAGGGAGTTGAAAATTTCGTTGAGTTGAGTGATTGCTTATGTGGAGGACCCAGTACTTATTATTCCAGTGAAAGAACTCGAACTGAACTTCTTCAAATATACTTGCGATTGGGTGAAAGGTGGTGCTTTAACTGGAATAAGTAGGGTACTTCAGACCACCTCTACTAATGTGCCCATTAATATAGCATTGTAGACAGAGTGATATCTGCTCGGTAAATTTATTTGCGGATGTATACAAGTTGGATGGAAGGCTAAGTGTACGTATCTTCTGCGGGAAAGCCTCCATCAATCTCAAATAACTATAAGCTAGAAAATCAATACTGTGTTTCGGCCCGAGCGGAATACTTTGCTATGAAGCTTATGTGGGTTGCAGGCCTTAGCGACATTGCAAGACCGATGAATTGGCAAGACAGGACACTCTTCAGCAGTTGCTTCCCGGTAAAGAGGAAGTTTCGATATTTAGTCTGCTGCTGGAAAGATGGGTGTCTATTCAACTCATCGAGCGCTAGGTAAAAACCTCAGCTCAGGAAGTGCGTGCCAAAATGTTTCCATCTTAGCCTTAGCAAGGCTAAGACCCATCTAATAGCAAGTGCTGAGAAGACTCCACCTCACCACCTTCTCTTGATAGCTGATATAAATGGATAAGGTGAGATTTCTAACCTTTCCACGTGAATACCAATTGCACAATGGCCTGACAGAAACCACACCAATAGCTATAGCTTTTTGCTTTACAACCTCTCGGTCCACCCCAAGCCAGAAGGATATTTCAAACGCGCATCTCCTACATGAGGCTCAACCGTTAAACGCAGGAGGACAGAGGTGTTTTTAGCTGGTCTGTGCCGGGTGATAATGTTTCAATATGGCTTTTCCTTGCCAAGTTTCAGCCACGCAGTTTACCCGCAATGTCACTGTGGACCAGCACCCAACTAAGCCTGATTAGGAGGAACTCCCACGTGGTTGATAGCGAGGTCAGGCGTTCCCTTACCATCCAACAAAAAGTTCAGTGCTACCTTCTTTCAGTAATCCCGCCTGTCCAGTTCTCTCTTGAGGCAATGTAGGGAGAGAAGAAGCTACTGGGTGCCATTTCGGAAGCGCAGTAATTTGTCCGTTCAGGGACGAAATCAATAACCTCCAGAACGGCAGACTTCCATGGTTCAGCATGACGATAAGCGCCTGTGTATTTGTGATTCTTTACGCCCCACTAAAGCCGATTAGGTTAATCCATACAAAGGATGCATAAAAGAAGATAGGCTTAACTATAGTTTCAACTCGAGTGGAATACCAAGTCCCTGAGATTCTCGTCCTGTTTACAGGAATGTTTAAAGACCTCACCCTACTCGATTCGCGATAACGGATCACGGATCCTCAAAGTGCCTCAAAACCGATTTGTTCGCTTAGATAAAATATTTGAAAGGTCAAATGAAATTCTACTTTTATATAAATCTTGATATGTTTTTAAGATTTCGTTCAAATAGCTACAGTGTTTTTCGCTCAATAAACCACNAGGCTTTACAAGCTTCCGGTCCACCCCAAGCCAGAAGAATATTTCAAACGCGCATGTCCTACATGTGGCTCAACCGTCCAAGAGTTGACCGCAGGAGGACAGCGGTGTCTTTAGCTAGTCTGTGCCGGGTGATAACGTTTCAAGATGGCTTTTCCTTGCCAAGTCATCAGCCACGCAGTTTACCCGCAATGCCACTGTGGACCAGCACCCAACTAAGCCTGATTAGGAGGAACTCCCACGTGGTTGATAGCGCAGTCAGGCCTTCCCTTACCATCCAAGAAAAAGTTCAGTGCTACCTTTTTTCAGTAATCCCGCCCGGCCAGTTCTCTCTTGAGGCAATGTAGGTAGAGCAGAAGCTACTTCGTGCCACGGCAGCCTTCATGGTTCAGCATGACAATAAGCGCCTGTGTATTCGTGATTCTTTGCGCCCCACTAAAGCCGATTAGGTTAATCCATACAAAGGCTGCGTAAAAGAAGATAGGCTTAACTATAGTTTCAAGTCGACCGGAATTCCAAATCCCTGAGGTTCTCGTCCTTTTTACAGGAATGTTTAAAGACCTCACCCTACTCGATTCGTGATCATTTTTGTCTGTGCTTATAGCAATATAACTCACGGATCCTCAAAGTGCCTCAAAATCGATTTGTTCGCTTAGATAAAATATTTGAAAGGTCAAATGAAATTCTATTTTTACATAAACCTTGATTTGGTTTTAAGATTTCGTTCAAATAGCTACAGTGTTTTTCGCTCAATAAACCACTTACCTGATCGGACTTCAAGCCCGCTGTAGGTGTTTGATCAGTTGGATTCGATTCAGGTATGGGCTCATTCGCATCAGCAAGATGTATGCCTGGCCAGCCGACCCACAAGCCTTTACCTTTAATCACTACCGGACAGACAGCAGTTACAAGTCCACCAGCGCTAGAGATAAGAGAAAAAAAAACGAGGAAAACAAACAAATTAATATGCATTGAATATTTGTAATAAACAAATTAAAATATATGTACATATGTATGTATATATGTATGTAATAAAGTACATAAATGCAGAATAACAAATTTTAATCAGTGATTACACTATGTATGCNTGAGGAAAACAAACAAATTAATATGCATTGAATATTTGTAATAAACAAATTAAAATATATGTAAATATGTACTAAAGTACATACATAAATACATTACAGTTTTTCATACATAAATGCAGAATAACAAATTTTAATCAGTGATTACACTATGTATGCTTGTATATATGTATGTACAGACTAGACAGGATAATACATACATATGTATGTAAGAGACACGGTGTAGGAAAGAACGGCGCCATCAATTTCTTATGCTTATTTGTGTTTATATGTATGAATAAATTTAAGTTCATATAAACAAGAGTATGTACATACATATATACCTACTTAGGCACCTTAATATAAACATGGCGAACACATAAATACATATCCATACATGTGCATCTAAATGTGAACCACTGCTGATAACACTAATACTGGTACCGGTGTTGGCACCACGGTCCAGCCTCTAGCCAATCCTTATATATCACCAAAGATCACGAGCTCTTAGTTCAACGTAATCGCTTTTGAGTCTAACAATAGAAAGGCCAAAATAAAATAAAAGAAAAAATAGTTGTAAGGCAAAAAAAAAAAAACAAAAAAGATGGACAGCACGGGTACAGCTCGGTATCTGCTGATTGAGTTGGGCGTCAATGGGTCCTTGNTATACATACATGCATACATAAATACAATATAACATATAAATGGCCATTAATAAACTGTAGCTGGTGTCTTAAATATTTTTGTTATTGAGTTGCTGTTGCTGTTAATAATTGAGCTTATTGGCATAGATCTGCAAATCCAAAAAAGACAACCCACCAGAAATAGTCAGGCGCGGTCTAATCGCACGGTATTTGTGGTCGTTTTATATCACCTCTGCGAGAAATAACACGATCCATCAAATCGCTCAAGCCAACAAACAACAAAAAAAAAAATAGGATTTCGATATCTTTTAAGTAAATTCCTTACTCTAACATTTAGGTGGCAACCCTATTCCGAAATACGCTGCAATGAATGGTACATATCTTGAGCGTATATGTACTGCATATACATAAAAAAATGTTGATTGAATTTAACAAAATAAAAATTTGTATTATATAGAAGCGTGGCAACCCTGATGGCAAATATTTTCTGTCCAAAGTTCTCAACAACACCATTCATTTGATATCCATATTGCGATGTTTTAGATAAATCGTGTAGTATCGAAAACAAGTGGCAACCTTACACCACTATTCTAAGGGATACCATTTTGTATATAGGGAAAGCATTGCTTAAGGACCTTCTCTTGGTACCCATGAATACTAATATTTTACCTTTTTTATATATTATATTATATTTTATTAATTATTTAATTTACTAGCAGTTTTTCAAGGTTTTCGGCGCTTATGCCGACTTATAGCAAGATAGAGCTTTGAAAGCCTAAAAAAAGCGCTGAACTACTGAAAAACTTGGTGCTGCGGCTGTAGCTTTAGAAGTTGATTGTTTTTATTTCAATATACGGGTTATTCCATGAAAATTTCACAGTTTTTAAAATTTAAGTGAAATAAATTTTATTCGAAAGCTTTTTAACTCCAACATTTTCTCATCGTGTCATCAGTGCCATGAACTACGCAGGCAGGAGCTTCACAGTGCCTGTGGTGGCAGCCAAGAAGCTTCAAAGCATTGGTCAGCCTTCTAACCACCGTCAGAAACTGGGTGAATATCTCGCTTGGGCACCCAGATTAAACGAAACACGAAATCATTATAATTGAGGGTGTGCAGTCGCAGTGCTGTTTTTCGCACGCATTTCTTATGTTAGGCCTGTCCATTCTGACAAATTTCTATGAGTTGTGTGGTCCGTGCGGCTTACTAAGTTACCAGCGTATAGTTAGTAGTAAAACGGAATGACACGTGAAACTTTTTTACTTTCAATATGCTTTCGATTCTCCAATGCAGTGATGTCCAGCTCATAGCGTATTATTTGAGCTTGCTGGCTGATTTAAACAAATTTCACAGAACTGATTGTACCAAATCAATGAGTCTCGGCTTGCCGTGACTCATATACTTGTGTACTCCTTTTTTCCGTTTCAGCTAAAAACTTGGGGCTGTCACCGCATCTCTTTTACGGTATGTACACCACAGTCATCACAGTTAAAAACAACAATCAAAGAATAATTGGAAGAGAGTACAGAGATTCCTGATCTTTTACTTGGAGCCAACACGAGTATTCGTAATAGGTGCAGCTGCAAACGGGTCCTTAACTGAGGGAATTAAAATTGTGGCAGCAGACCAACTACGGGCCCGCAGAAGTTTTAAAGACAATAAATAGTGAACGATGTAACGGATTCAAGACCGACTTAGACGTCGAAACTGACTAGCTCACGTCATCCTGGGATTTTAATCCCAAGATTCCCATATATTTTCCAACCAGGAACAATTGGGAAAGGGGTATACCTTCGGTAAATGATGATATTTCCTCTACACCGATGGCTCAAAGAAGGAAAAAGTAGTCGACTCGTCTCATACGGGATAGTGATCCTCTGTCAGGGAACGTCACATATTTCGTTGACAGCCAGGCGACATTGAAAACATTAGACTCGAGGGTGGTAAAGTCGAAAGCAGTTCGGAAATGTCATGCAACGCTGGCTTCACTGAGTCACGTCTAAGCCTTTCTCTCCTGGGTTCCTCGAAATAGCAATATAGAAGGGAAGGAAATAGCCGATGAGATGGCTAAACACGGCTCGGAAATGCAAATTAGCGAAGCAAATGTCTCCCTACTGCCACCGATTTCTTTTCTGATTGATGAATATACCACAGCCATAACTAATGACCTATGGATCAATCGGGACGACTGTTAGATCTAAATATCCTTGTGGCCGATCTGCAGTAAGGGAACTTGCCGGTGTCATCAAAGGACGCTGTGCTATAGCCCCAGTTCTCCATCGGTGGCGTGTTCCAACAAGCTCCTTCTGCAAAAGTTGTCGGGATGCGGATTAAGAGGAATCCACATACCACTTCTTATATCAATGCCCAGCTCTGCAGACAAGGCGTTTCAAGCATTTGGGATCATGCTTTTTCAATAGCTGGGGGGAAATAACAGAGCTGAAAATATCGAACATCCACGGCTTCACCCGTGATAGTAACTGGTTTGACAGACTTTATACTGACCGTATGGATTAACCTCGGTTAGAAGGAGGTGCCGGCTGGCATTCACAGAAAACATTCACAATGGACAAATCTGCCCAGTTCAAATTTTATTTTGCACCTGGCACGTTTACTCTGATTTTTAATTTTATTTGACATCAGTAATTAGTGTTCAATGACTCCAGTTTGCAGTGACATATGGGCTGGACATAACGGTGCGTCTCCACAGGCAAAAGTTGTTATCTTGTCAATGTTATCGGTGAATATTTTACTATGCGGTCTCTATATTGCTCTGGGAAGTAATAATTATCAGAGTTTTTATCTTGATAAATATTGCCGGTGATTTGGTGATTTGACAGCTGCATTTTCCTTTGCGCGAAAACTTCGTGGCGGCAACATAATTGATATTTTAATAAAAAAGCAAAAATTTTTCTGTTTTTTGTAGCCATTTGAATCTTACAATTTATTACACTAAAATTGCATGGGTACAAAACCGAATTCGCAACATTTTCCTGTAAATATTATTAACTTATTCACTGCAGGTCATTAGGATAGCGCTTTCTTTTGTTTACTTGTTTTTTTTTTTGTATAAAATTGGTATATCGGATTTAAATGGTTTTTATTTATAATATGCTTTAGTTTAAAAAAAAAAAATTATTAATACAATTAAAATTATCTTTTAAATAAACAAAAGGAAAGCTGTAGATACTAAGAACCAATAGAGTGCGCTATTCAAATGACGAAGAGTGTATCTAGCAACCAAAGTTATAGCTGGAGAGCAATAAATTTTATCCTATGGGGATGTCCAATTACAATGTGCCATCTTACAAGCAAACAAAAAAGTTCTCAGCCTAAAGTATTTTATAAGGCAATTTCGAAAAAAAAAAATTGCCGAGCCTCTTACATTTTTCGGTGAAACCTACATACATACATACGGCAATAAATTTTTTGAAATAAATTTGTTTGGAACAATCAAAATATTTACAAAACGTTTATTTTTTTATGAGGCTTATGGCTCTATTCTGTATCAGTGACAAATTCTTGTCACAGTTTTTTGTACGGAAAAATAAATGAACAATTTTAAATTTGTCAGTAAAAAAAATTTGGTCACCGATACAGAATTGAGCTATTAATTTAGTAATAAATATACGTTAGGGTGGTACTTTTGAGTAATAAACACCGAGTTCTTGTGTAAGGGTAAGTTTTAGAACGGGGTACTTGAGGTCAATGAACTTTGGAACAAACAAATTTTCTCCTCGACACAAAAACATCGATATAAGAAAATTGTTAAAAAGCGTAACATATCTGGAACTAATAAATCTATAGCACACCTATTTTTATGCACAAATGTGACAATCTTAAAGTTACATCAATATCTGCGACATACTTTCGCCCCACTTTGCACCAGGGCCACTTCAAAAAACGGTGCGGTTGGGTTCAGTGGTTTGATCCACTTAGAAAAAGGTTGTACCTACTCCCAAACCGCGGTTCGGTTCGGTTCAAATGGTACAAGTTGTTTTTTTTTGTAATGATAAAGGGTGCAAATAACGGTGCATTCCAAAACGTCAAAATACAAAGCATCAGCCTTTTTTTATTTCTAAACCTCAGTAAATTGTAATGCCAAATGTGCGCACCCACGTTTGGATGCTAGTTTTCAACTCGGTTGCGCAAGTTAGACTTTTCCTGCTAGTGCGGTTTAGAAATAAAGGAGACTGATGCTTTGTATTTTGACGTTTCGGAATGCATCCTAACACAAATCTATGTATGTATATTAAAATAAAGGTTTTGTTATTGAGATTAAATTCAAGTAACCACATTTATGCTGGTGTGAAAATAAATAGGGACGCTAAAGTTTAACAATTTTGGCTATATTTTTTTTTTTGTTTATTTAAGGCTTACTTTTTTAAATATAGTTTGTCGTCTAATAAAAACTGATTAAATTCAAGATGAAAACTTTGTGCAAAAGTTATGTAGATTCTTCAAAGTTTCATCTAATTTTCAAACTTTTTAATAACAAGTTCCAGAAAAAAATTTTAAGTTTTAACTTGATTTTTAACAATTTTTTCCATATGCATTTTCTTCCACATAAAAAGATTTCAAGCATTTTTTTATATGGTTGAAATTGTAACTCACAGAGATGTCATTAAACTCAAAAATCTTTGCAGTTTTACCATAGGGTTGCATTTTTAGACAAAGTTGTATATTACGAAACTTGCAAAATGCTTTACTTCTTGGAGTGGTTTTCGGTTCGGTTTTGGCATTTTTCAAAATAAAAAAGGTTCGAAGCCCGAAAAACAGCGACGGTTCGTTTTAAAACCGGTTTGCAGCCCTGCTTTGCACCTAAAAACTTATCAGCTGGCTAAAAAATTTCAACTGACCTCGAACTTATTTAAATACATACATACATTCTTTATTTTAACTATGAATTAAACTTACCTGGCTTTACGTTCCAATTCGTCAGTTTTTGCATTACGACTCAAAACGAATGGTAGACGATTCGAAACCACAATCAAACTGGCCTTTGTCACAGGCTCGGATGAGTTCGTAATCACAATTTCTGTTTCGACCATTGTCTTGTCGTCGCTGGTTGTGCTGGGGCTGGTGGTGATAGTGTTGCAGCTCGTCGTATATGCCAAAAAGTTTAAAATTGGACTATAAACACACAAATGGTGTCAGTACTTTAGTTAACAAAACTAGGTGTACGAAGACTTAAAAACTTCTTTTTTTTTTGTATTTTAAATAAAAACGTAAACCGTTAATCTAAACCATTTAAATACTTTTGGCTCTTTTGACGCTTTTTTTTCGCAAGAGTTTCTTTAGCACATAAGTTAACAAAAAAATAAAGGTCACTTAATTATTTGAAAATTATGTCAAAAAACGTAATTTCGCTTCTGTGTTTTTTTTTTTTTTTTTGTTTGTTTACGTGGACTTTGAAAATGTCACAAACCCCATTTAAAAAATGTTTGCGCTCTTGCTTTACTACTAGGCATATATGTATGTATGTATGTAGGTATGTAAAATATTTTGATACTAATCGGGAATGTTTCTTCTTTGTTCCTAAAAAAAAAAACAACTGTGGTGCTGTTGGGTCCAAAGCGTTGCTGTTGTTTTACGATGATCAACGACGAACGTTACGAACAGTGGGAAGTTCAACAACGAACTGAAGTAAATCACGTTCAGGATACGGCTTGTAAACCAAGCTCGACGCTTTAAAGCGATCACAATTTCACTCGCTAGATGCGACTCGACACTACCCGTCTCGTCTCAGGCAGCGATCCGCGGCGAGAGGTGATTTGACTTGTCTTTATTCGACTTCGACTACAAATAATGCGGTGTTTTTTTTTTTTTTTTAAGTAGATAAGGTGCCTTGTTTGCAATTTATTTTTGTGATATGTTTGTACTATGTACTATATAGTATACTATGCTAGTTATAGCGCCAAGTTTTTTTTGTCGCTTTTTGTTTTTGTTCTTTCGTTTTTGTTTTTTTTTTTGCCTACAATCGCGATCGTAATCAATCAACAAATGCGATGTGCGCGCTCTGGATTACAGCCACTTGTACTACTCTGCGTGACAATGATTTTCCGTAGACCGACCCTATATATAAGAATCTAATGGTTGTTAGGTAGAGCGCAGAGTAAATTTTTAAGTTTCTATGTATGCATGTTTAGAGTTCATTTGTGTAGACGTTTGTATGTACATATTGTTGTTTTGTTTGCAAATGCACTGCCTTTTCAGTGTTGCCAGGTGATCCATATTCAAAAATGTATGTATGTATTAACCTTTTATTATGTACATACATATGTATGCAAGGATATACCATCTATCAAGAAAGTACGCGGTATTGTTCAAATGTAATTAAAATATTAAGATTAATTTAAATTTAGAGTAGGTTAGGTTAGGAAGACACGCTTACGAATGACTCGTTTTTCCACTCGGAGGCAGACTTGCCCATTGTGAATACATACCCTCTATAAGTGCCAAGAGGAGGCACAGCCTTCTAACTAGATTTATTGCCTAATGTCAGTATTGTGTCACTTAAACCATTTACTATCTCGGTTGAAGCTCTGGAACTGCGATATTTTCGTTCCGCTAACTCTCCCAAACTGTGTAGAAAAGTGTCATCCCAAATGCCTGAGATGCCTTTTCTGGAGAGCTGTTGGCCATTACATCGGAAGTGGTAAATCGATTCCACTTTTTCCTCTTAGGAGCCCTTCCTGCATATTGGTTTAGCGTTAATAATTCTTGGGTGCCACTCTTATCGAGTCTCTGCCTTGAGGATCTTGAGATCTCACATCCATCACTATTGATCCAAATATCATTAGTTACCTACTGCTGTGGGGTATTCTTCAGCCCCCTTAAGAGAAAATAAATAGGTGGTGGCAAGGAGTTTGCATTTACGAGTCGTGTCCAGTCATCTTATCATCTACAGTATTTTGTTCCTTTCAATATTGGTATGTCAAGGTATGCAGCAGAGAGCGGTTTTCGCGTGACTCAGTAAAGTCAGCGCGCACTACATTTCCGAACAACTTCCGACTTCACTACCCTGGAACGGAACGTTTTCAATGCCGTCTCGCTTTCAACGAATAAGGTGACGTTCCCTGAGAGAGATTTGCTATCCCGTATCTGACAAACCGCCTACTATATGGCAAAGATCTCTCCCTAAAAGAAACATCAGTTAGCAGACAAGCGATACAAGGCAATCATATCTGCAGATCCTTGGAGTATAGACACAGAACTTCTATGTGCCATCAGCTTGTTTCTTTAAATATCTCAACCTAAAAACACGAAAAATGCAGGTTTGGCAAATTTTCAAGGTTTCGTCGCATTGTGTTCAGAATCGAATTCAGCTACCCAAACTCTATTATAAATGGCTAGCTGTATCTCAGATAAATTTTCATGTCGAACTGTGAAAATACAACTATCTCTCCCAGTTTGAAATTTCGGGCTTGTCAAAAACACGTCAAGTTTTATCCCAAAAACGTCTTAACGTTAACGAAAAAAATAAAAAAAAAACGTCAAAATGACGTTAAAAATATCCATCTGGCAACGCTGCCCCCGAGCATTATCAAAAATTTCCGAGTAAAGCACACACACACACACAGCCGCACATACAAATAAGTGCATCCACAAATACAACGATCACTTGCACGGCAGCCGAAGTTGTAACTGCAATGAAACGATCAGCTGAAATGACGGCGATGGCAACACATCAAAAACAAAAACAATGCAATGTGTATGTAAATTTTATGCCTGTGTGTGTGTATGTGTAAAAAAATATAAACAATAATAAAGTATTAAACAATTATTGTGTGTAGATTGTGTGCCGGGTTAGCGGGGGCACCTGCGAGGTTTTTTTGGCGGAACAGCAACATTTCACCGTTATCAGTTTTCTAAGGCACGATTTCAATGGGTGACAACCAAAACAGTTATATGACAATTCAAATAAAATTATTGGCCCTAGTAGATTTAGCAATTCATAGCTGGCAAGCTGATATTGCGTCTTACAAACATAATATATACAAGCTAAATACATACATACGTACAGTGGCGATAATATAAATAGGAAAGAGACATTTTACCATTATTTGGCTATTTGCCTCGTAGCTCGTTATCTAACAAAAACCATGTAAGTCAAAAATTCAAAATTTATACAAAAATTCATGAACAATTTTGAACTTTTTAATGCGGAGTACGAATTACTAATCAGAATTTCCATACAGTTCTTAATTTACTATTGTATTACCTGGTACAGAAAGATAAGATTCGAAGAAAATAACCAAATGCCTGATAGTTAATTATCGTACGGCTGTCACTTGTCAGCAACAGGATTGGTTACTCCAGGTAGGATTTTGTAGGATAAAGCGAGACCGGGTACTGCTAAAAAGAATGACAGTTAAGGAAATCGTCCCAGAACCAAAAGTGAATATCTAAAAGGGAAGACTTTTTTCTGGCGCCTATCCAGAGGCTCTAAGAGGATAAACCTGTTTCAGGACAATCTATCCTATGCCCATCAAGTTTGCTATCAACCCTAACTCCTACGTAGCTACTTCAAATTGAATGGGCTACAAAACTGCATGCTCAAAAAAATTCTAAAATATTTAATTGAAGTTTCAAATTTTGATGAGCATTTATGTTAAAATTAAGGATGTGTGCTTAATCAATTCATCAAACAAGCTGATTATTCGAAACCTGATGAATTAATTAATCAAATAATAATAATTTTAACTAATCAAAGTGATTAATTTCTTGATTAATTACATTTTAATTAATCAGAATATAATAAATTTTTTTAATCAGAAACGTGAATAATTGCTGCTATGTTTTTTTTTTTTTGTTTATGAGTAAACAGTAATTACTCAGGATCTGATTAATCAGAGTGTGATTAATCACTTTTTCTGATTATTCAGGATTATGCTTAATTAAAAAAATTATTTTATTAATTAATCGCACATCCCTAATTAAGATTCGTTGAATTTTTATAAATGTTCTACAAAGTTTGAAATTTCGATAGACATGTTTTTTTTTAACTCTTAGCTACATATATGTATATGTATACTTTCATAAAAAAATAATAAACGTCTTTCTTATTTACATTTTCTCCACCGTATGTGTATGTATGTATATGAATCTACTAAGTATGTATGTAAAAATATGTGTATGGAGACTAAGCCCATAAGATCATAAATAGTTTTGACGCGGATCCAGCTGCTTGCTCGTGATTTTGGCTATCAGGGGCACACGCATACAAACACCATGACAGCGTAAAAAATGCTGTGAAATTTGACGGGTGACGATTAAATATTTAGATCATCATTTGTTGAAAAATGGTGACTTGGAAGTTGACCGCATGTGGGAATGTAGGCAACAATTTCTTCCCCCGAATTTGAATTATCGGCCTCTAGCTTCTGTTTTGGCTGTTTTTGTTTTCCATGTATCTTTTTCTTGTTGGTTTTTTTGCACGGTTATCAGTTGCTGACGACAAAGGTTCTACCGCATCCCGTAGATGACTTCATTATTAATAAAAAAAAAAAAAATCACCGGCTCTTAAAAGCTTATCACTCCAAGGTACATACTAGTTTGCCACTGGAAGTGTATTGTAAGTCTCGAAATGAGATGAATTCTTGGCATGATTTATGTTTTATTTTTCGTACGAAATATTTGCGAAAATATGTTTGTAATTTTTAATTGTTTTCGTTAATACACTTCCTTGAAGGAGATGCAAAAAGACATTTTTCCGCCGTTTGCCCGATCACCGAGGCATATAGGAGCTCCTGGCCTAGCACAATGAAGATTATAAAGTTACTCATAAAAACAATTTTTTTTTTTTTTAACAGCAACAATTTCAAAACCACCCAGCTCTTGTTTCAACCTGTTTCATCTGCCCAAAATCGGTGAGCTGTCAATAGATTACCATTTTTTCGAAGTATGTACATATTTATGTACATATATGGGTATGCATGATCCATACATATGTATATAGTATGTTCTCGTACATATTCGCATACATTTATACGCGTATGTATGTATACGTACATATGAATGTTTTAATAATGATGAATATTTGTAAATTTATAGGCAGACTACGCATCGACTTCTTAATACATATTTCTATTATTTTTATAAAGATTGATATTACATATGTACGTACGTTAATTACATACATATGTATATTTTAGAACGTGATGCCATTTAAAAGAAAGGACAAAGATTGGATAATACATACCTACAAATTAATATGTACATTAGACTTGGTCAATTTCGTATGGGGGAAAATAAAAGTCATTTGATTATATTGTAATAGTAAGATTATATTGTCCTAACCCTGCAGGAAATGTTTCTAACTATAAGCCAACTTTAAGTTGATTAGGAAGGAACTAAAAGCCCCTATTATCTGTATATTTTCTTTGACGAAACTAACTATATTTCTATGGCGAAGGCCGCGAAATAGTCAAGGGTGGTTTACCTCTACATTTGATGTAAATACCTTGTAACTAACTACTTTTGGACACAAAATATTAATGAGAAAACCTAAATATTTGTTTTTGATTTTTTTTTAATTTTTTATTTTTATTCACCTTTTTTATTTTATTAGATTTCATATTTGCTTCCATATTCTGCTGTAGGTTTCCGATATTCGAACTCCGTCAGACATAACTTCATAATGATAATATGAAATTTCGATCTTCCTTTTATTTATCCTCAATTCGAAAAAGTGTTTGCGAAGTGCAGGATATTTATATAGAAATGTATTTAAAGAAAACAATCTCGAGCTTTACTCCTGCATTACTTGTCCACTTTTTTCAAGTTAGCTTGTTGTAGCTAACTACAAGTTATATATTTTATAGAAATCCCGCAATCAATTGATAATTTTTCTCCGCAGGGAAGTTTGGTCACATTTAGCTTTAGCGAAATAAGTCACTCCATGGCTCACTTATCCGCAATAGTTTGCTTATATTTCGAAGTTATTTAAACAATTGCAAGCAACAACAGAGTTGTATCTAATTTTTTCGACATAATAAGACTATGTTCAAACAGGTCAATTAGTTGAGGCAATTATGCTTTAAATTGCGGCATTGAGTTTGGTGTTCACACACACAACAGCTGCGCAATTAGCGCTACCAAACCAGCTGCTGATTACCTACAGTGATGGAAAAGTTGGTACAATCGTACCGTTATTTGGTTTGAAAGCACATTCGGCGCAAACACAGAATTTTAGTTACATTTGGAGCGTAGCCAAATAACTTCTCAGGAAATCAGTTTTTATTTTTATGGACATTTCAATGCATTTTCTGGTGCGGGCAACTAGTCGAATAGCTTCCCTCCTATGTAAAGGGGCATACAAATGATACAGAAGTGTGGTCAAAGTGATGCAACTGTATTTTAGTAGATTTCGCCAGGTAGACGGAAAATATATTTTTGACGTAGAATACGTCTTACCTTAAGGTATGGGGGCTATGTTCAAATGTTGTAGTTGTAATTTTTAGAGCTTCACAAAAACGCTTATTGCACGAGAACTAATAAAGCGATTTCAAAGAAAAGTGTGGCGTTTCAAAGATAAAATTCCAAACCTGTCGACAGATTCATTTTTGTAAATAACCAATTCGGTTTCTGTCGTAAAAACAACGGTAAACATTGCCTTATTTTGGGGTCAATTTTGAGCCTTTAAAGTGCTCTAGCAACTTATTGTTGGCATATATAACTTTCATTTTCGGGATATAGGTTCTTTGGAGCAGTAGAAATATTATCGGGTACAAATTTTATATAAATTTAACAAATATTGAGCATTTTAAGGCAAAAAATTGTTGAAAAAATTTGCAAATTTTTTTCATTACCAAAATGCTCGAAAACCGCTCGAATGATTTTGTTTTTGTTTTCTTTAATCAAAAATTCAAGAGTTTTCCTTTCGTTTGGTATATGGGAAGTATTGGTTGATATCTTCTATATATGTTTATTTTATTCAAATATATGGGCATAAATGATTTTCCATACAAAATCACCTCGTCATCATTTTGCAAACACGTGCATATGTTGGAAGTGTGGGAAGGAGACAAAAAGTATGTATGCGTATGTAATGCGGCTTTTGATAAACAGAGGCGCGCTATTTATAACCTAATCGCAGCGTGTGTACATATGTAAATACATACATACGTACATATGTTGATTGCAGTTAATGTGGATCTGTTTTTTTTCTTAGTGTGTGATTTCGTTTTTGACTTGGATATGCTCTTAACCATACCACGTATTCTACGTTTAAATATAGCGGCTGTATCTCCGATACAGCCTGCAGACCAAGACGAAGGCGCTGGACTGTTCCTTTTTTTTTAAACGTCAGATCGAAGAACTGGGAGGAAAGTGATTCACCTTTTGCATAATATATTAAGTTTTGTCTCGCCAAAATTTTTCATAGCCAAAATTTGTTTAATGTGAGCACAGAAGTTGATATGGTATCGATGGGAGTTGTTATCCTCCTATTTTCTTTATATGGAAATACATATTTACGTTTTAGGTACATCTGTCTACTTTTAGGTAAAGTCTTCCGCAAATTAGGTACAATTTCATAATTCAATTTTTCATCCTCGATGGAATATCAGCTGTAAACCTCTATATATCAGCTGTAAATCAGCTGGTCCTCTACCAGCAACAAACAGCTGATTGCTCTTTGTTCAATAAACATACCTCCAAGCCAAAATTAAACATACCTAGCAGGGTTGCATAGAGAATCTGACACAAATTAATTGCCAATTAATTATTAGTTGACAATTAATAATTCGAATTTTCGTATGATTGTTGTGGAATTAAATTAATTGTCAGAGGATATCATGTAAATCATTGAGATTGCAACCAACTAATGTAAAAAAAAATCCTGTTAACTTCTTTTAACTGTAATTTTTGTACAGTATGCATAAACATAAGTAAATGAATTAGGGTTTCTCCAATTTGTGCTAAAGCAATGCTCTCATATTCGTTTGCATAAATGAAAATGTTTCGCGATGATGGAAAATAAAGGCTTTCGTATTATACCTAACGAAAATGTACCTACATTAAATTTGGAATATGGGTGTTCTCTATATCTTTTGACTGTATACCAGTGCACTTATCAACAGAAATATTAAAATTTTGTTGGAAAAGAGAAAAGTTTAAAAGTAAGCATAAATAAACGCTTATTTCTGACTCTCTTCAAACAATATATTTTCACTACTCCAAAGTGATTTGAAGAATAGTAAATGTTCGACCCGCCCTAATGTACATATGAACATATGAAAAACGAAATAAACGATATTAGAAAGGAAACTCCGGGATCCCAGATTTCCAGGTAATACAGTGTCATATATTGGTATTCCATTTTTAACTAGAAGCCTGAAGCCAGTTGTGGAATTTTCTAGAGCAATGCCGACCATCTATCTACATACATACATATGTAGGTACGTATGTACATACAGCCATTCATTCATACATATGTATGTAGGTACGTATGTACATACAGCCATTCATACATCCATGGATCTATATAATGCACACATAAATTTGCTACTGAATCCCTTATACATGGCTAAGTATCAACATGCATTCATACATAAATATTCCAGATAACCAGGCAAGTGCATTTTAGTGCATTTTAGCTCAAATCCACTTGATAAGCAAGCACTCATACAATACCTGCCTATGTTTGTGTATGCGTATGAGCTCCTGTTTGGCGACATTTTTTCTAGAAACTTCACAACGTAACTTCTTTTCACGTAGAATACGTCTTATGTTTCGGTATGGAACCTCGCCTTGCTCAAATTTAGTAGTTTTGATTTTTTAGAACTTCACAAAAACGTTTATTGCATCGTTAAAAATGCATAGTTTCAAGGAACAAATATCCCAAATTTACCGAAGATTAATTTTTATAAGTGATCACTACGTTTTTTTCTTGTACAAACAACGGTAAATATTGGTTTACTTTAGGGCCAATTTTGAGACTTTAAAGTGCTCTAGTAACTTAGATTTTGCAATAGAAATATTATTGTATGCAAATTTTATATAATTTTATAATTTTAAGGCAAAAACTTGTTAAAAAAAAAAAATAATAACTAATCAACAAAATTAACCCTGGTGACTTAAATAATAGCGCCTTCTGACCTAACTGCTGCAAGTATGAATACCAGTTCATTATCAAAACTTCTTTAAAATAATAATTTTTGTACTCAACTTTTGATAAATCTTTGAATTTGAGTTCAATATTTTCGATGTCTATTATTAGGGTGGTCAAAAATAAGTAAAGTCATAATTTTAATGCTCTCACCCCCTAGAATACCTAAACAGTTATAATATCTAATTGTTATAGGTCCCCCGAAAACCGCTAAAAATGCCACCCACAGAAGATCGTTAGCATTGAAAAATGGTAGAATAAACAGTTGGGTATTATTATTGTAAGTCTCCTGAAAATAAAAATATTGATTTTCAAGAATTCTATAACTTTTGTACGAAAAATTGTTTTTTCCCCATACATACATACATGAAAAATTTTGAGCGCTTGGAGCGACCTCTAAATAGTTTTTGATTTCTATATCACACAGCTAGACACACACAAACACAGCTAGATGTTTTTTCTGGTTGGCTTTCCATTACATCGGTTTTTGGGTGTCTTCACAAAACTATCACGAATTTTGTCATGAAACTTGGCGGGGATGTTAAGAATCATATATACATATTTACATAAAAATCGCGCGATTTCTTATTAAAAACTATTGCCTGCGGCGCTTTAAAAAAGTACAATACTTCGATAAATGTGAGCTGGTCTACGAAAAGGGAGCTTACGTGCGAAAACTAGTTTTCTGTGAAAAAGCTGTTAAAAGTAAGCAACTCGTTTCGTCAGTTTCTCATTATCTCGTTAATTGTTCTCCGCGCCGGACGTCCAGTAAGTGTTGTTGTTGGTCNTTACTCTTCTTTCTCTACATTTTTAGTACACTTCTAAGCAAGTTAGGATTTTCTGCTTTTCACCACGTGAAAAAGCATCTCATCTTCCGTCCGAATCAACCAAAAAGTGAAAATTGATTTTTTGACACCTAAGCCCCCTTTCCATAGACCAGGTCACAAATAATGAAAATTTTTTATAAAAAATCGTGAAATTTTTTATTAAAAATTTTCGCCTGCAGCGCTTCTTTTATAAAAAT
The DNA here is from genome assembly GCF_001687245.7 of Rhagoletis zephyria. NCBI lineage: Eukaryota > Metazoa > Arthropoda > Insecta > Diptera > Tephritidae > Rhagoletis > Rhagoletis zephyria. Next base: position 7,545 of record NW_016160223.1, on the reverse strand, counting down.
CGACAATTCGATAAATAATGAACATTTTTATTTAAATAAGTACTTCGCCTGCGACTATTTTTTTATGTAAAACAGTATTTCAATGTAAAGTGAAAATTTTCAATAAAAAAACCCGCGACTTTTTTTTTACTATTCTCATCATCTGGCAGCACCAACATCTGTCTTCATTTTCAACACTTCCATGTAATCAATGAAATTTGTATGGTGAATTGTACAATTTTAAAAGTTAATAACTTTTTAAATAGAAGCCTCCACGCTCACGCTTAGAATCGGAAAAAGCTCCTCTACACGCCCTCATTTTTATTTTTATTTATTCGAATTTGGACCGAATTTAAGGAACATTTTCCCTGTTTTTTTTATATAGAGCAATCCTAGGGGGTGAGAGCGTTAAATTTCGGACTTTACTTTTACCACTTGCACTTTTGGATCACCCTAACTTACATATGTGTATGCATAATATAAATTATATATGTTTAAATTTTTTGCAAATGAATGAAAATATTGAAGTATATTGTTATATATATATATTTTTAAATTCATTATAATAAAGCTTGCATTTTTTTCAAGATTACTGGCGGCATTGATTCTGCATACTATTTGTATACTTATAACGGGTGATTTTTTAAGAGCTTGATACCTTTTTTTTTAAAAAAAATGCATAAAATTTGCAAAATCTCATCGGTTCTTTATTTGAAACGTTAGATTGGTCCATGACATTTACTTTTTGAAGATAATTTCATTTAAATGTTGACCGCGGCTGCGTCTTAGGTGGTCCATTCGGAANGGTGTAAAACATTTTGTTTGTCAATCGTACTGATAAGGCAGATGCTTTACTGCTCGGTATACTATGTACATTTTTTAATTGTCATTATTGTTTGACACCCTTGATCTCGCAAAATCATAATTAAAAAAAAAAGAAGATGTTTCTTGAAAAGCTGAAATGACTGGTTTCATTAGTCCAAGGTCGTGGTAGAATGTTTTGGGAATTAAGTTTAAAGGTCATACTAATTTATAGTGCAAAATTCCATGGGGCAGTAATATAAAAGAAAAAAAAACTTCCATTTTAATTTACTTTTAAGCAGAAAAATCTTCATAAAATACTTATTTGTAGCTTCAGTCGAAAATATCGACAATTTTCAACTGGTTTTCATTAACAGGATGTTATGTACATACATATATATTTGAGCGTATAGGTACACAACACAAATTTGAAATAATTTTCGCGCTTTTTTGCGCCGTCCAGCCGCCTCATGAACATAGGCACCTTCCTTCGACTAGAAATTAAATCAGTCGTAGTGAAATCAGTCAGCCGAATGACGTTCAAGGTCCTTTTAAACGCAGATAATGCTTAGTCAAGTACAAAATATAATCGAAATAGTTGGAAATGAGGTCACAGACGTTTTTTGATTTGCGAATACATATTAAAAAAAGAAAAAGAATTTCGCTAATACGCATTGCAAAATTCAATGAATGAAAGTGTGAAATTCGAAGAGAATTTAAATAGAATGTGCGAAGTAACTCATTCAAATTATATTCGCATATAAGTAGGCTTATTTCACATTTGAAAAAAAAAAAACAAAAAAAAATATTTTTCCAAATCTAAACCACCTCGCATAAATGTTCCTCCCCTACACGAAAAATGCTTTATCCCGCATGGGCGTTGAAACCAAAACAATGCAATAAAGAATGCCATTAAATTTAAGTTCAGCGACCTTAGCATAAGATTTGCGATAGTACAAAGAATTCAGAATTCTGCGCCTAGCTGATGTGATCATTTGTGTTGCGAGAATCCAATTAGTGTGCAAAATTCAAAACAATACACAAATCCAAAAAAAATAAAAAATAAAAAATAAAAAATAAAAAGCCATGTTGATTAAGAAAATCTTTGGATGACGCAATCCGGATGAACCCCAAGGATCAAACAGACGGCACACTTGCTGCGGCTGATCGTCAATTCAATGATTAGAAATATTTACATCGCGGCTCGCATTCTAATCTTTAAGAAATGAAGTTGCAAGTGAGCCAAAAAATCAACTCTTTTCTATAACCATGGGGTCCATATGTACTTTAGGTCATAAGTGATATTTAAATCGGTTCAAAGTACGTTTTATCACTTTTGCTTACCCTCCAAAGCTTGATCTAAATATTAAATGAATCAGAGAGTCCAATGAGTTGTGTCGTATGTTCGGTGCTTTACCGTATTCCCTAATTACAGTCGTACATACATATTTAAATTTTTATTGAACGATTGGCATAGTTTTCTTTCGTTTTGTAAGTATTCATTAAAAAAAAAAAGTTAGTGCTGCAAATCTCACTTGCTTGAGTTTATTTATTTGAAAATTGTATTGCTTGCGAAGAGTGGGGACTTCCAATCTACCACTATTTACTTCTGCTATTTGCATATATTGGGCAGCTATACTTGTAATATCCTTTCTTGTCTATTTGATTTAGTACCTGCACGGAACTTCTCCTTTTTGGAGGCTCTTTCTGAGACCTGTTCCGCTCACTCGCATTTTTAGCAGCCTGGTATGCGTGGTACTCATTCACCGCTGGCTGAAAATGAATTTTGACCTGGTGTCTTTCGAATAGAAGGATAGAAGAGCCCCTTGGTAGCAGTCGGGGCGCTGCCATAATGGTTGGTTGTGGGTAAGGTCATCGTTTTTCACAGTGGTAAGCCGATTTACGTGAAGTACCATAGAAATACAGTCTTTTAGCGCCGACTGCAAACGCTGTACACTGTCCACTTAGCACCCTATCCTAGGCCGCCCTTCCATTCCCTCAAAATGGAGGAAAATGTGTTTTTTTTTTTAAGGAGCTGCTCGACTTCGACGCGTCACGCAACATGGTAAATGAGAGTATCAGACACAAGCAACGAAATACCGAAAACTCTATCAGAAAACAACGAAATTATTCAAATCGGACTAAAATTACACCCGTTTCCCGTATAACGGTAAAATAAGAAATGCGAAAACTCCGATATTTCAATGACTGAGGACGCTAATTTACTCCAAGTTAATAGTTACAACAATCTCTTAACAATAAAAAACACTGCTATAGACTTTTGGGAACTGGGCGTGGCACCGCCCACTTTTTGACTACAAAGGTGTATGTCGGTAACCACTTTATCGATTTCTACCAAACTTGATTCAATTATTACATTCTAAGTCTAACACAGCATATTATCGAAAACGTTTGAAATCGGGAGAAACACCCCTGCTTATCATGCAAAGGTAATTTAGAGAAAGTTGAAATGACGATATTGATACCTGCGCCGGGTATATAAAGTTCGGTTTCGCTCGAACTTATACTTCTTTACTTGTTTACATATAAAGTAAATATTTTCGAAAAAAAAATTTTTGTATGGCAGAGACTGGTAAAAAAAATGCCAAAAAGCTACTTAAAACTTGCACTTTATTATACTAAAATTGATTAGGCTACAAATCTGCAAAAAAATTCTTAAAAATTTGATTAAAAAGTTGAAAATTTGCATGACAATTTGGGATTTTTTCGAAAAAATCCGAGGGAGAAAAGGAAGTAATGTATTTCATATGCTTCACGCCCTCTCTGAACAACCATTTAACTAAAATCTATAAGAAAAATTGCAAAAACGAGAGGTACTGCTTTAGCCAGCGTATCAAAAATATTTCGCAATAAAATTTCAATAATTAACGTACATTTAGCCGAATCTTGCAATCAATGGAAATTCAACACAATAGGCCTACCAGTTCCAGGAAGAGGCGGCTAGAAGGTGATGCAGCCGTCGTTATTTTCCAAAGCATGTATCTAATAATATAGCCTTTAGTATTGATAACAAAGTTTCAGTAAATTAATAGAATTTAATTAAAAGAATTTAATTTTACTTCAGTAAGACTTAATATATCTGTACGTACATATAATAATAATAATAATAGATTGACGCTTACACATACATATGTTAGTGTTTGGCCGAGCTTCTCCTTGTACGTACATATAGATGTAAAAAAAACTCGAACTTAAAATAATCGATTAACCGAAAATGAACGGTTAACCGAATAATCTAAAGTTAAGGGTTAATCGAATTGACGACAGCTTTCGACTACTCAAATTTTGCTAACCGATTAACTGTAGTCGACTTCAGTCACATTCGAATGATTCGGTTAGTCGATTAAGAGAAACGTTTATTAAGATAACCCCAGCCCTGAGGTTGCGGGCTAGTAGCGATTCTTATTGGGTATTGTCAGGTCGGCACCTACGCCTTGCTGAGCATCGCCTACTACGGCTTTCATATATAAAAACTACAAGAATGAACTCGAAAAGGAAACGGTAGATCACCTTCTTTGTAGATGTCTAGCTTTAATGAGGAGCAAGAATACTATTCAAGGAGCATATGAGGTCACATCGTTACAGTAGCTCTCTGATATAAGCCTGCAAAACATGCTCAACTCTATCAACCACGCTGATTGCTTCATATATATTAATATCAAAAAGAAAAAGTTTTTCGGCCACCATTCTATCATTATTTGTATAATTGAAAATACATATGGCTCCAATTTTATTCTGCCCACTTAATTCATTATTAAAATGTTTTACTAATCACTCGCAGTGCTTTATATAAATGATGTATTACAAATCTAACATTATGTTATTATTTAGAACGACTGGTATAGATTTTTTTTTCAAAATAGCACAACTACGTAAGTAGATTAGTACACTCATACACATATGCACATACATACATCTGTATATGGTTATACTTAGTTACATCAAAAATCTACCTATCACGAAAATCTCGCACTCTAAAGCGTGATAACTGCATGAGAAAGGCTATTAGTTAATCCCCGCCGCCATAGACAAGGTGAAGGTAAAAAGGGTGAAAATGTGGCTTGCAAGCAAATACGTATGTAAATGCAAAAACTGCAAAAATCGCACGAACTGGACGCGTGCTACGCCAAAACTTTGCGTCACTGTTCTCAGCAATAATAACAAAAGCAACAACAAAAGAGATCTACAAATTACCTACATACACACACCCATACGTAAAGATTTCTTTAAAGTTTACCGGGGAAAAAAAGAAAATTATCTCATTTTGCAAATTCAGCAAGATCCCTTTGGGACGTCCCCTTCCTCCGCCACACACTCAACGACCACCTAGTCGCTTACTAAACACCTAGAGCTTTGTACTGTTTGAACAGCTAATACTGTTATCACTTTGTAACATATTAATGCAAGAATCATTATCAAGGAAAAAAACCAAACAAAAAACAAAAATAAAAAACGTTAACTAAGGGAAAAATTCGAAGATAGTTTCTTCAAAACACTGTGAGCTAACTAAATAGGCAGTCAACAAGGCACCCACCCGGCAGCCAAGCAAGCGAATCGGTCAAAGGAAGGTTAAGCTCATTTGATGCATGCCAACGACTGCCTAAATGACAGACAGACTGGCTGGCAGGCAGGCATGCAAGTCGGCTAGTTGGACTATAGAACCGACCATTTTTTTTTGTTGATTTGTCTCCTAGCTTTTATGCCGTCAAATTAACTGCAGTGTAATGCAATTATAAATAAACGCTATACAACGCTGGCCATCATAAACATTTGTAATCAAGCTAACAAAAAATATAGTAAAAATAAATAAATAATAAGCAAGTAGAACTTGGTGTAGTGAAATGCATTACCATTGCAATCAAAATAATGGAATTAAGCAGATATTTATACAATAAATTGTTTTTATTTCTATAATATTTTTATTTTTTTTTGTTTTTTAATGATGACTTACAAACTTATCTTAGAGGTTTATGTTTACCTATGGCTACCAAGAAGTGTGCTATTTATTTTATTTTAACTGGCATGGATGCATACATACGTATACACTACCTTTGATTCTGTGGCATTCTGGGAACATTGGGCCTTATGAACAAAACCTTGCAATCGCTGTTTCTTAAAATTTCAGACCTTTTACTTAAATTTATTTGCAGAAATCGAGTAAAAAGTCCGATATTTTAAGAAACGGCAATTGCTTAGTTCGTATTTACAAGGCTCATTTTCCCGTCGAAATCAAAATCTGTCCCTTGCGAGAAAAGTCGATTTTAGTACCGTCGTGAGATTCCATATGGGATGCTTTAAAGCATACCTTTATCGCCTTGGACATGTTCAAAATCCTTACTGCGAGCAGTGCAGACCGACGGTCATTGACGACGCCGAGCACGCATTTTTCAAATGCCGTCGCTACAACTCAATGAGATCCGCACTTAATAGTAAATTTGGCTCCTGTATAACACAAGAAAATATGGCATCGATGATGTTAACGAGAGAGGAAGCATGGAACGACGTCGGCCATTTCTCTGCCGAAGCGATAAAATACCCAGAATGCTACCTAAATTAGCAGTCGCCACGGTTTAGGCGCAACGAGCCCATTTCCTTGAGAAGTTACGGCATTAGGAGGGCGAGCCTCTAAAAATCGAATAAGGGACATTAAATTGCTATATCCGGACTATACTATCTATCGTATATACGAACCTCCTAGTAGGACAATCACAATGGGTGGGTTGGTTTAACACCAACCCAGATCAACATAAACAGTGGGTGGTATCATGTGAACAGTACGATGAAATACTTGACGGTGATACCGGGGGGATCGGTACATAGACGGTAGGAGGTTTAGTGGGTTAAAGTCTGACACAGTTGTCAGTTATTGGGTAAACTATTCACACATTTACATATGTTTCTGGCATAAGATGGACTATACATTACGTGAATATACATACATATGTGAAATATATGTATGTGACACACGCTACAAAAACATTTGAAGCAAAATTTTCAATGAGTATTAAAATAAACTAACAGCGTTTTCTATTTTCGAAATAATATTGCATTTGTTCTGCCCTGCACCAAGGCTCGTTTTCTTTTCTTAGCATCTTCAAAGGCATATTATGCGCCCTTTCTTTAAAATGTTGCACTATGATAATGTTGCCACACAAGAAGGTGATATTTTTTTCGAGTAAAGAAAACGCCATAAAAATACCATAAACATTTTTATAAGGACATGAACACATGAACGGTGTGTCATAAAATCATGGCCTTGAAGATGAATTCAGTGCGGCAGAATCTAGAAAAGTTCAAACATAAGGTCTATTATCGATTGGCCGGTTAATTGAATTTCGATCGCATCAAATACATCACCGATACTAAAAACAACTTTTCTCGCAAAGACCCCGTTCGCTGAAAACGTGTTTCCAATTTTTTTTAATGATGAAGAAAGTCAGTTAGTTGGAGAAGTTTTCTAATCTCGACTCCAACTGTCATAGTTTATCATGCGCACTGTACTTCTCAATATGTAGTTTTTTATAAAATGTATTTTTTATTATATACATACATACATAGAATATACAAACACGTGTGTGTAAGGTTAAGTCATTCTTTGGCGTATTACATCTGTACATATGTATGTATGTATGTACCAATAGCTTTTGAAAAGCTTTAGCAGCTGTACGTTTGATATACATACATTTTCAATAGATTCCCTGCAAAAAATGCGACTAATCCGGGATGACTCCGGGAGAAATCGCA
>NW_016160222.1:47908-68196 GCF_001687245.7 Rhagoletis zephyria | reverse complement strand
GCACGCGTGGTGTTGATTCAAAGTCAACATTTGAATGCACATTTACATGCCTGGCTGTAGCTGAGTGCGCGAAGATTCTTGTTACAATTTGCTAATGTACAGAGGGTCAGGGTTCAAATCCCATTACAAGCAGCATGGAATTTAAATATTTTTTTAACTTAATTACGAAAAAGCAATCGGTAAGTGCAAAGCGCTTCATTTTAATATGGACGTATTTGAATTGAATATTTCTATACTAAATACTAAAATGTGTATACTTAAATGTATTACGAGTTGGGTTGGTGCTCTTTCATATGCGTAGAGTACTTTTAAGTACAGTGCCGTACAAAATTATTGACTCTCTCTTTCAACTGATCACAATTCCTAATCAGATCTTTTAGAAAAATGTTGAAAATGTAGCTTTTGAGCCAATTAATAAAGTGCAAGTCTGAAGTTGGCAGCAAATTTCGTTGATTTTTAGCATTTAATTTTTTTTTTGCTGACAGTGTCTTTCATATAAAAAGAATTATCGAACATAGTTTGTATGGAAGAAACTCTCAGTAACAACAATACCAAAAGCAACTAAAACTTAATGGGCTGCAAAACTTAATTTAAAAAATTTGTATAAAAAGTTTGATTAGAATGTTGCAAATTTGTATGCAAATTTATTGAATTTTCCCCAGTTTAGCACAAATTTTAGACATTTTGTTTGTGTTTTTTGATATATTTAGTGTAAACTGTATTTTTATAAAGAATAAAAAAAGGTTCATGCATTGTGAAAAATTCTCTGTACTTTAGTTGTGATAAGTTGTTTTGTTTTGTTGGCGTACGATGTACTGATCCCATGATCTCATGTTTTTATGTTTTTGTTTTTGTCTGTCAAAATAAAATTCGCACGTAACGAGAGACCCTCCCTAAAGTGTCCCGTGTTTGTGGAAGATTAAGTTCCCGATATTGCAATTGTGAATTAAAAAAAGGCAATGTTTAACAAAATGGTAGAAAAATTATGGAATTTCGGCTCTAATCATTTCGATCTTTCCTCGGTCTCATTTGTAAATAAATAAATACTGTACCAGCATGCTGGTAAGTTATATGCTTCGGGCCTGATGGAACAATCACTTGATGGGGCCCGCAACCTTGTGTCGTATATTTCCCCTTTTATACAAAAAGGTTTTTGGTTGGATAAAATATTTGCTTTTTTCCAGAGTTCATTGTTTTTCTATACCATTACTCATTGAAAATGTTTGCGTGTATACTTACATATGTATATGTAAGTAAAAAATTTTAGCTACCACTTTTAGCCACAACGACTTTTTTTAGCTCTTTTTTAGCCCTTTTTTAAAGGAATTTGGCTACCACTAAAAAGGATTCGCGGCAACACTGATCCCGGGACTAGTCCCGTGATGCAGGGATTGTGAGAACGACATCCCGAAAAACTCGGGATCGTTAAAAATGAAAAATTAACATCCCTAGTACATACCGTTATGCATAATTTGCATGCCCAATTAAATATATAAAAAAATAATTATAGCCGAACCACTTTTTTGCCAAGTTTTAACTTATTATTTTTGTTGTTATTTAATTTTATTTATTTTTTTTTTAAATATCGTTCATTCTTTAACAAACCCAGTGAAAATTCAATTTTCCAACTTTGTGCAATATTAAAAAAAAAAGCTCAACAAACTTTCGTACAAAATTTCGAGCTTTTTTAAAAAAGGAACCGTATTGTTTAGCCATTTAAAACTTGTACTTTATTCTACGAGAATCTAATGAAAAACTCGAAATTTTTACGAACATTTATTGATTTTTTTTAAATTGCAATATATTTTTAAGGCAGTGTCACTCGATTAGTACATTTGTACAGATTTTTGCATTTTTATATCAGGCTTTTGGGACAAAATAAAAAAATTGGGACAACTTTTTTTTTGTAGTCAAAAGATTGCACAATGGCAGGAATTTAAGTTTGTTTGGCATTAATTCTAAAACGACAGTTATCATTTTCAAACTTGGTACATATGTTCTTCATGCCATTAGCCAGTTATGGTAAAACTTTTGGGCCGATCAGATACGTACGCCCCGCCTTCCCCTCTCCACATATATAACGTTGCTTTTGAACGATAACCTTTCAAAAAGTTTTTTGAAACTTACTTAAACCCCTTTAGTGTGGCACGCATATTGTGATACATATTTCAATTATCTAATCGCCACAATTCAAGTTGAATTTGCTTGTTTAAACATGTGGCAAACCCCACTAAATATAATTCTGAATACAGCCTTTCAAATGTATTTCCTTCAAACGCCTCAAAAATAGCTTAAATATTCAAACTAACGATTGCTTAGCATTCTTTCGTTTCGACTTTTCAAACAGGGGGCAACCCTCACGAAAAAATAAAAATGTATTGCACATCTATAGGCCAAGCTCTTGACACCTTCTTTTTTTAATTTAATGAACTGTGCAAATCTGATGTCATTAACAAAAAATTCATATGTATATGCAAGGTAGTAATTTTTAAAATGGTGACAGCCCTACTAAAAAGATAATACATTACTGGACATGTAGAGGCCAAGCACCTTCATTTGACACCTCATTTTCTGTAATTCAGCGAACGGTGCGGATCTTATAATTTTTTATACAGATGGCAACCCTATCGAAATTCTCAGGCCTAAAGATTAAAAAGGTTGTCAAATCCGTTCAGTACTTATCAATATTAACGTGGTGAAAAAATCCCGAATTTGATTTATTCTATGTAAGGAGGATACATAGATTTCCACGTGTACTTCGCGTAAAATGTTAAATTTTGGAAAAGTGAGCCAAAACTCAAATAAAATCAATTTATTATTAAGCGTTTTTTTATTATTATTTAAATACGCACTACAAACACATTAAATAACAACAAACAAACACACACACGATATGCACATTAACTAATTCTTATTAGAAATATATTGACCTTCACTTTACATATCTAATTTTGTTTATTTATATTAACGCAACCCTTCACGAGCTCATCACAATTGACTAATAATTTTGCACCAATTCCGAAAAAATAACAGCCAATCATACACATTACTGTTCAGCTGTTCACTTACCTAAGCTGACCAACCGTCCTCCTTCGAGGAGGATTGTCCTCCTCAAAATTGATTTGCCCTCCTCAAAAATATTGTCCTTCTCTGTCCTCCCTTTGAGCAAAAATGTCCTCCTTTTCAAATTTTATGGCAGTGATGAAATTTTCAAAAATTTCGTTCAGAATATTATTGCATGTTTCCTAATTGTACACAATCATTGTATTTACATAAAAGACGTTTACATTTTTCAACTTTCAATTAAACGATGTAAACTTTTGATTCAACTAACCGCCTGTGAAAGTTGAACAGACCCATCCCAGGTTCCATCTTTCCGATAAAAAAAAGAAATATTGAAAGAAAAAATATTACGACGAATTTATAACTTCCCTTTTGAAGTTGGGTTAAAGATATTTGAGTTCTTTATTAATTTTATGTAATTAAAGTGCAACTTATGAAACTTAAAGAGTTTATTTATTTATTTCGAACTGTACATAAAACTTGCATAAATGTATTTTAAACAGCATATATTAAACATATTCCTGAGTGCGCCCCTTTGTTTTTGTTATTTATGGCCATATAACCATTATATTCAACAACAATAATTAAGCGAACTTAGCACAGTGCGTAGGCAACTGGCTGAGTCAGCTGGGGTCGTCGGCTCGAATCCCGCTGAAGAAGTCTGCTGAGGAAATGGGGTGATTTCCGAAATATCTATCACTTCTACCATTTTTCAAATTATTGTTGCTTTTCCACAATAGTTTTATATTAAAAACGGCCTCAAGCTCAATAAAAATTGTTGAATTTTAGAAAATGTTATTTCACGGCCAAGTGCATGATCAAAAATTACACAGGCGGGCTTTCCGAGAAATTTTGCCACTTATACTTATTACTTTAAACGAGTAATTCTTCTATATATACATATATATATTAGGACGATCCAAAATAACTAACCTAGCAAATGTATGGCCTTAAAATGACTTATTTAGTGAGAAGGAAATTCTCCCATTTGGAAACATTTTTATTTAAATTTTAAAAGGTGTCGGTGGCCATTTGATATTTTCTATGAAAATAATATGTAACAAAAAATTGTTTTCATTGAAAATGTTATAAATTTTGAATCATTAAAAAGTTATTAAAGGGGGATAGACGTTTTATCAGGGCATATTCTTGTAGGGCATTAAATTCTCTAAAAAATACCCTGAAGTTGGTTGTCTTAGGGACGGTTAAGAGTGTTAAATATGATAATGATATTTCTGAACCCCAGATGACGCATTGATACAAAATTATAATCGAAATTTGACGAAAGATGAAAGAACAAAAGCAATTAATTACTTATGCAAGTAATACAATGAAAATTATATAATTAAAAAATAAATAGTCCAAACTTTTTAATATGTGAGGGTCTTGCCTGACTTGTGTTTAGAGAAACTTTGAATTGTTAATTTATTCGTTATTTATGTTTAAAAAAAATAAAAATTGCGTTTTCAATGTGGAGAATTTATCCTCCTGGAATGTTAAAAAATTCTGGTCACCTTAACTTACCGCCGACCGCTTTACCGTCGTCCAGTTTAATTCTGGATAGAACTTAAATCTCCAAGTGAAAAGGTACAAAAGAACGCGAAGCATTTTCAACAGATTTATGATCTAGTTATGGGCATGGAACTCATTCTTTGGTACAATTTATGGAAGAAACAGAAAAAGTACTTGTCCGAAGAAGATTTTGAGCGCTTTTCCATGCACAACAGTGACTGTGCAGCGATCGTTTAATACCCTTCGTAGAGTAAAAACCTGACTCAGAAGCACAACAGGGAAGAAAGGCTTTCTGGATTATGACTCATAAGGGTCACAAATTCTAAAAAATTAGCCATAATTTTTAGACATTTAAAATTTGTTCTTTATTCTACTAGAATTCAATAGGCTACTAAACTTCATACTCAGAATCCCAGGATATCCAATTAAAAAATCTCGAAATTTTAACGAAATAATGTTGCTTTTTTTTAAGTTTGCTCATTTTAATTCTGTGTCACACGATTGGTACCTTTGTACAGATTTGTACATGCGGGTACAAAAAAAAAAAATTGGGAAAACATATTTTTTTTGTAGTCACACTATTGGTAGAATAATAAATTAATAATAATAGATTGGCGCTTAGTGTTTGCCCGAGCTTCTCCTCCGATTTGTGGCGTGCGCCTTGATGTTGTCACACAAAGCGGAGGGAACTACAGTTTTACGCCGACTCCGAACGGCGATTGTATTTTTTTATGAGAAGCTGTTTTCCATGGCAAAAATACACTCGGAGGTTTGCCATTGCCTGCCGAGAGACGACCGCTGTTAAGAAAAAACTTTTTTTCTATATTTTTGCGATGCTGCTTTTGACATACAGCGAACTTTTATGAAGAGATAAATATTAAAAAGGCAAAACATGCAGAAAAATGTAATTTAGTCAAAAAAGGAAAAAAAAATTAAATTTAAATTTAAATTTTTAATCAAGGAAGACAGGCAACGTGTGATTCTTTAATTGGTTTATAGATACGACTAAGCAGACAAAATAGGCAAATGCCTTAAAATCCTAACCCCGGTCATCACCAGGGAACGGAAATTGCCTTTTTTCTGCTAAAGAGATAGAGTATATGTCCACGATTTAGCTCTCCCTGATTCCATATATACATATTTGATATTGACCTTTTTTGCCTTTTTTGGATATTTGCCTTTTCTACTGCTAATTGTGATGGGCAAGGAAAAAGCCCTTATTCCTGACAATATGAAAGTTTCGAACGTTCCATATTTAAATTGGCCGCCACTTGTATCGAAACGTCGAGCGCACATTTAGTACTTCGAATGAAAATGCTGCCAGAAAACTTAAAAATTCATCTTGTGGTTCAATGTTAGTACAACCCTAGGGATTAAAGTTTTGTAAGTTAACAGCTCGAAACTAGAAAATAGTCAAAGATTCAAAGTACAAATTTTTCATATGATGAAATTAGTTCGTAGTTTTTCTCTTTTTACTTGCAAAATAAACATTTCTAAAATTTTTTTTTATTATTATTTTTCGGTTTTTTCTTTATGTTAGTGCCTTCTTTTGCCTTTTTAGCTAATTCTGCCTATTTCGCTTTTTGTTTTATATTTTCTAGCTTATTTCGTTATTTTATTGTGCCTTTTTTATAGGTTTTTAGGTCCTAAAAATACATTCCCTGGTCATCACAATGGACCTACCTTTGGCCTAAGTGTAGGAGGAATCACTATCTCTATACCAGCTATTCCAACCTAACCTATATTGCAAAATGCGGCGATTTCAACCTAACTTCCCATTACAAAATATCCACAGTGAGCAATATAAAAAGTACACGAAATATCCAAAACTTGTAGTTAATAAAAACAAAAGCATATGTAGGTATATTTTCATTATGTCATTAATGCGTATCTTTGAGCATTAATTTGGCAGCTGATTTCCATTACACTCGCCGGTCATAACATTTGTTTACTTTGTAAAGTAATTCGCACATTTCTCACATTGCTTGCGTACTTTTATTTGTTTTATGCATAAAATACATTATTTATATGATTTTCGGGAAAACGCGAACAATGACACAATAAAATATGTATGCTAGGCGAGCAGCGATAAGCTCGTAAGTTTTTACGCATATGCTTACGAATTTGTGTATGTATGTGCATAAGTAAATGCCCTGCAGAAAAAAAGATAATGAATTGATTAAAATAACCAACTTTCAGTAAGCTTTTTTGTGGGATCTCGATAAATAACCAACTTTTAAGCCGCTATAAGGAAACTATCTTTAAGTTAGTTGTAAAGTCGTGCAGGAGTTTGTTTTCTTTACAAGTTTTTATTTAAATATCCCCATTTAAAAATTATTTTCAATACAATTTTTTCTGCACTTCGCAGATTCTTTTTCGTATTCAGGGCAATTAAAATAAAGGTCGAAAATTTATATTATCATTTTGATGTTATGTATGTTGTTTGTCCGATCGAATTCAAATATGAGACCACCTACAAAAGAACATGTTAACAAATAAGCAAATATGTAATGTAAAATAAAATAAGTAAATAAATAAAAATATAAATTGATATTTTTTTATTGATAATTTATGTCCAAAAGTAGTTAGCTACAAGTTAGTTGACATCTAATGCAGAGGAAATCAGTTCTCACTATTTTGCGGCCATTGCTTTTCAAAAGTAGGTAGGTACGGCCAAAGGAAATAGTTAATCAATAGTTACCACTAGTCAACGGCTAGTTAGTTCATAGTTAGCTATAAACTAGTCCCATTTCCTGCAGGGTACATTAATATAAACTTACACATGCAGCCAACAGGAAAATGCTAAAATCGGCGCTGCATTGATTTTCATAATTGTTTTAACGTCACATAAATAAAAATGCATATGTTGCATGCCACATAGAAGTAAACATACATACACACATACTCGAACTAGGTATTTAGTCGTACAACTGTTTTTGTTTTCAGTCTGCATTTGCGTTGATTTGGCTAGCTGTTTTTTCGCTTTTTTCCTTTCTTTTAAAATTATTATTTTTTTGTTTTTGCATTTTGGCTTTGTTTATTTAATTTTTTTTGCTATGCGTGTGTGCTTTTGCAGCTCAGAAAAAATTATGAAAACCATAAAATCGATGTGTTTATGAGGGTTCGGAACATGTTTCGCCGCATTGCAATACTTCCTCAAAATTGTTGCATGTTGTATGTTGCCACCACCACATTTGAAGTCTAATGGTTGCATGAATGCCTTTATTACAAATTTACTTATTTTGCTTTCGCATATAAATGTGACTGTGATGTATGTATAAGCAAGCAAATAAACAAACAAGTGTTGCAAATTTTTCCTTTCCTTCTATTAAGTTAATTTTTTTGTAACTTCATTGGTTCAATGAGTTTTTTCTTGACTTGAATTTCTTATAATATGGACTTTGCATAAAAATGCAATATTAAAAATTAATGCAATAAGCGCATGTGCTATTTTACTCCGACGTTATTCCATTAATACCACAAATACATATTGCACCAACATTTAATGCCATGCATTTCATAAATGCGAAAAAGCAAAAAAAATCGCGTGGTATTGAGAAATCAACAAGTGTTTGCCGTAGTTTTGTAAATGAAAGTTTCTACACTTGCATGTACTGCTTACATTGTTGCCCCTAAATGTGCACCGACAATTCACGCCAATAATGCAGCAATTTTTGCCGGCCGAAAATTAAATCAGAGCCATAAATCCATATTGGACAGTTTTCAACCTGCCAAAGAATAGCCAACATCGTGTCGGCAGGCAAATTATCATCTCATTAAAGTGCACTCTGAGTAAAACAAATAAACAATGCGAATATCTGAGCGAGTCAGCAATGGCCGGACGCAGTGTTGCATGTAAGTTGCAGGTACCACACAAGCAGCAGTGGCGGCGCTAAAGTCTCCACTCTGAACACGAACAAACAGCAATCAGCAGCAACACAGTAGTACAGATCGAATAAAAAGATAGACGTTTTAATGTCTGGACTAGAATGTGCCACCTGGTGTTGTAACTAGTAAGTTAAGCAGTACAAAGATTGTAGTTATAAAATTAAGTGTTCATGTTTTCATCAATGACATTATCAACAAAACATCATAAATATACATACATATACATATAGCGAATTGTTTTTTTTTTCTCTTATATCACACTATCCTCAAGTGGCAAACCCGTGAGGGGGTCGACGGGACACTTTCCAAATGGTCACAAAACGTCTTCGTACATTAAAGAAGGGAGCTTTACAGTAGCAGTGTCCACTCATGAAATAATAATATAATAGATTGGTGTTTACACAATATGTTAGTGTTTTGGTCAAGCTTCTTCTCCGATTAACGTCATGCGCCTTGATCTTGTCACGCAAAGTGGGGGGACCTATAGTTTCGCGCCTCTCCAAACGGCGATTGTATTTACATGATAAGCTTTTTTTCATGACAGAAATACACTCGCAGGCACTCTGGTAAAAGAGCAGATGAGCTCAAGCAATGACTGCTGACAATATTCGTTACTTGAGCTGATCTGTTCCGTCGCCAGACTGCCAGGCCACTTGCTGGCTTTGGTGAATACCACTATAGATTCACTGCTGGGAAAAGCAAACCTAAAGCACCTATTGTATACAGTTAAATACCAGTAGCCACATTAAGATTCAACCAACAACAACCATAAAAAAAGGCATACAATGATTTTTTAGAACACACTATTAATTTCTGCTGCCTTTAAATTAGAAAATAAGGTGCTTACAACAACAACAACAAAAAGTAAACACTACCCACACTCCATGGACAGTAATAGAATAAGGAAAAACCATTTGCTTGTTTTTGTACTGTTACATTTACTGGCCAGTTAGTTTTAGCCCCGTTAGTCGCCACACTCAAAAAGCGGATCAAATTGCGATTACGTAAATCACGAAACCAAATAACCGTAAACGGTAGTTGTCAAAAAATGTATGCCGCCATTTGCTGAAATAATTTGTCAGTTTGAAAATTATATTTACAATGTGTTCTCTAAATGTGCAATTGTTTGTGCCGCACACATGAAACTCGTAGATATTTACATTTCGTTTGGGTGTTAACTGTTTCCCAAGTGGGTGCTCGCCGATGCTGATTAAGGATATTCCCACATAACTATTTATTCAGTTATGCTAGTCAGGTACACCGTTATTTAGCTCTATGTTCTATAGTAATTAACATTCGACTTTGGCATTTTTGTATTTCTGGGCACTGATTCAGGTAATTAAACATCGACATTCGCTTAATGACTTATTTACACTGATTTGATTAAATGAAAAGTGTGGCAATAGGTTTGTCCTTTGAATTCCAGTTTTATTGAGATAATTAAAAAAACTACTTCAACCAGAAATTTATCAAAATATCTCTACAGGCGGATGAACAAATTTCGGGTGAATTTGTTTACGGGATAAGGCTGAATATTTTCAAAATAAAACTTTGAAAGCCTCTTGCAAGTCAAATTCTAATTTTACTGTACAACGCAAGATACTCTCTGAGCGCAATAAGTACTGCGAAGCGGTGGGGGCCATAGATAGGCCAGCCTCTTCGTCTACCCTTTCAACAGAAAGGATAATATTTTCGAAAATATAAATGGCTTCTTTGTGGGTGGGTATCTGACTGCTCCCAACCGATTGCGATTCCACTTGAACCGAATAGGTGTGATGACAGTGTCGGAATGCCGACTTTGCCTTGAAGATGGTGAAACTTAAGAGCTTCAATCGTCTAACCCTTTGTTTGATATAAATAATTCGCCTAGCAAGGCACATTTATGATTCATTAGTGAAGCCGAAGGTATCTTGACCACACTGAGTCTTTAAGAGATACAAAAGATCTTTCAGGTCGCTGTGTCTCTTGCTTTGTTACAGCCTAGAACTAGAACTAACTGAACCATTTATCAAACCGAAATTTTCCACAAATATTTGATTCGTACCGAAAACGGAGCCACTTTTTGCAAAGGTTTAATGGTCGTTTCTACCAATTTCTAATGAAAAAATTGTCCGCACTTTTTTATTTGCTCTTTTATTAAATCTGACCGGAAGTCAAATTTTTTTTTTTACCACAAGTATTCGGATTCGGTGGACCAAAATACATAACCTTTTGTCGAAAACTTTTTTCGGAGTTGACTTCCGGTTAAAATAATGCACTTCCGGTCGAAACCATATACTAAAAAGATAGAGCATCTCCGACTTGGTATTTAATATTTTTTTCCAATAAAAGCATTTTCACTAATTTAAGAGGTCAAGGACGAGTTGAAGTTCGAATGCCATTTCGAGGTTGAAAAAGAAACTTCCAAGAAAAGAGTTTCAAACAAAAGTTACCTATTTTAATCCTCATAATCCTTATTTTTAGTACAAATATGTATGTCTAATTTAAAAAAAATTAACTTTTGGTCAGTTTAACCTACTTCAGGTCGAGACCGGAAGTCGTTATTGCCACCAAAAGATAAAGCATCGCCGATTTTGTAAGTAATATTTTTGTGTGTTTTCGATAAAAAAAAATCCTCCATTTAAAGGCGGTAGACGGGTGGTCTTGGACAACCTGTACATGATTTTATGTAGTTGTTTTGGATTGCTACTAAATAAAAATAGCACAAATATATATCATTTTTAAATTCCTGAACCTTACCTCCAGTTCGAAGACAAAACTCCGTTTTGAAGAACCACTCAGAAAGGTGCATAAACTGTTCGAACCGCTGAAACGAACCGGCCAAATTTTTCATCCAGTTCACGTCCTTGGTATTTTGTGCAATTGCGTTATTTGTGGTACTTGGTTCAAAACTGGCACCGACATTCATATGTACATATCTAGTAATAGCTGATAATACGCTCAATCCCGCTTTCGGATTTACATAATTCCTTGTACCTTCCCCATAAAAGGACAATTTCACAAAAAAATATTGCACTCAAAATGGACTTTTCGTTAAACTTCATTTAGAGTCATTTACTAGTTTTAACATATATTTGTCAAGGAAAGCGAGTTGCAGACAATCGCACTGTATGTATTTAAAAATAAATACAAACATAAAATGCCAGTAATGACCATAATTGTTGCAACTCTTTTATGTCATTATTGTCAATTTGTAATGGCATTTATCGCATTGCTTGCAACACCAAGCAACACTCACTCGCTAAGATTGCCGCCAACAACGGACTATGAAGCAATGGCTACATTAGTTCCTACTCCCCAACTGGACATGCTCATAAAATACTATATAAAAGCAAATATGAGCGAATAGAAAGTATTCACAATAACAACGACAATAACAACTAAAACTCAAGAAAGAAGAAAAAAGTAAACGTTCAGCTTGGTGTTACGTAATTTTACTGTAAGTGACCACTTTCTTGTATTCGACATGTTGTGTTGCAAAATAATATAACTCTGACCAAATAAATGTTGCATGAAAGAAAAGCAAAAGTAAAATCAGAAGGAAATATTATTTGATAAATGAACTCAAAAACGCATGCGATTTTTGGTGGAGTAAAATCTTAGGCACTGTAAGAAAAGAAGAAAAAAGCAAAATGCTTCATTTCTGTTAATATTCGCTGTTGTTGCTGCAATTGTTGTTGTGTTGACCGACTGACCAATTGTCTGCATGCACCAATTCCCCAATTGATCAGCAAGAAATAATTCAATCGCATCGTGAGCATTTCGCTTGTGGCATGCAACAATTGTGTGTTGCGCTGTTTGTGCGCATGCGCATTGCATATTGCGGGAGTTACACGTGTTTAAACATTTCTTGTACAAACAAATACATGTACATACATACTAACATACATACATATTTGTATGGCAAAAAATGCCTTCGGTTCGTTGACTTTTGTCCAGCACTGTGCCCGTATAAGCGTTGGTTATTTCAGTTACTACGTCAACATCTCTGCTGTTAGGCTTAGTAGCCATGTGTTCATAGTATTTTGTTGTTATACATAGTTTTGCAGACTTGTTGCCGCTGTTGTGTTCGAGAATTTATTGTCATAAAGATTATCCTCGCTGTTGGCGCTTTCGAATGGCCGCTGTTAGCGCACTTTAAATTTATAATCTGTGCGTCCAATCAACGGTCATAATTCATAATTCGAACAAGTCGCCTGCAATGTGATTGTGCATGTGCCTATGTACTATGTACATACGTGCATATTTAGAAGTGCAAGAATTTCATAGATCACCACATTAAATTTTCTGTGCTATGCTTTTTAAAAGGCAAGAAAGTGTTTAATGAAAATATTGTTATTCCTTTAATTTTTCAGTGACTCTGTTCCGTTGCAGAAATGCTATTGGGAAGAGATAGAGCCTCTTCCCTAAGATTTTGTAGCTGCAGGTTTTATAAAGCCACTAGCAAATACCCGGCGTGCTTCACTGCGCCTGAAAAGTATTTTCTAGCTGTTTGATACCCTTTTCTAATACTATTTAATTTATTTTATCAATTTCATTGAATAACTTTTATTTTATTATTGTTAATGAGCTTTGTACCACGATTATATTTATTAGGAACAATATTTCGCAGAACACCACATCTCCTCGTCAGACTTCTTTTTCTAGGCTTCAGCAGGGATCGAACCCGCATACTCGTTGTGCAAAGTCAGAAGCGCTAACCACTGAGCTATGTAAACTCTATGTAAACTCCGTAAACTCTTGTTGCTAATTCATTTCCTTATTCAACCTACTACTATCAAGTGCAATTTTTCGAACAGGTGGCAACCCTCCTCAAAAATATTTTCGGCGGGAAACTTTCTTAAATCCAAGGCAAATTTATACAAGGTGGTGTTAATGGCGAATTTAGATTACAACAACCACATGTATTTTCTATTGCGGGTGTTATGTCAAATCTCAATTAGCCACAACGTTTACATGTATTTTGTTTTTGCTTTGATGAGTGTGCTGTCAAATGAGTAAAAGCAAAAACAAAATACATGTAAGGCGAAGAAATCAGCTGCTTTAACAACACCACCGTGTATAAATTCGCCTTGCCTAAACCTCTTCAGTTTGATATCCATATTGCAATATTTAATTTATCTTCTCAATTAATTTGAATTCAAATTTTCAACTGATGGCTACCTTCAACAAAAATATTTTCGGTTGTAAGCCTTCTTAAACCCCTTCCTTTTTCAGCCATATTGCAATATTTACTTTATCTTATCAAATTACTTAAACTACATTTTTCAAACAGGTGGCAACTCTTTTTTTTTTCTATATTTTAAGTTGAACCTCTAGCAGTTCATCGGTGAAANCTTCTGTTTGATACCCATATTGCAATATTCAATTTATCTTATCAATTAATTTGAACTCAAATTTTCAACAGATGGCTACCTTCAACAAAAATATTTTCGGTTGTAAGCCTTCTTAAACCTCTTTCTTTTTTCAGCCATATTGCAATATTTACTTTATCTTATCAAATTACTTAAACTACATTTTTCAAACAGGTGGCAACTCTATTTTTTTTTTCTATATTTTAAGTTGAACCTCTAGCAGTTCATCGGTGAAAATTTCAATCAATTCCATACATTAGTTTTCGAGTGATGGCCTTACAAACATATAGACAGACAGACAAAAATTCTAAAAGTTCTGGATTTGGTTCTAATTTTATGGATAAACTTCTGGCAAAGCATCAGACGATTCAGTTATGTACATACATAAATAGGTTAGATTTGAAATTAAACATTTCATCTCGTAATTTTTTCATTTCATCTTATGATTTTTTTCAGGTGCAGTACACGACTATTTTAGGATCTTTTCGTGACTAGCTTCGAGCTACCCCGAACTAGGCATAAAACTGTCCAGAAGCGGTTATGAAACAGACAAAACCTTGTTACAAAATGGTCTCGAATAAGTCTTTAAACGGTGCCAAAATTGGTCCTGACTATGTACTACAAAAAAGGTCCCAAATTAGTGTTCTTGAAATAGTCCTAAACTNCTCCATACATTAGTTTTCGAGTGATGGCCGTACAAACATAGAGACAGACAGACAAAAATTCTAAAAGTTGTGGATTTGGTTCTAATTTTATGGATAAACTTCTGGCAAAGCATCAGACGATTCAGTTACATACATAAATAGGTTAGATTTGAAATTAAACATTTCATCTCGCAATTTTTTTATTTCATCTTATGATTTTTTTCAGGTGCAGTACACGACTATTTTAGGATCTTTTCGTGACTAGCTCCGAGCTACCCCGAACTAGGCATACAACTGTCCAGAAGCGGTTATGAAACAGACAAAAACTTGTTACAAAATGGTCTCGAATAAGTCTTTAAACGGTGCCAAAATGGGTCCTGACTATGTACTACAAAAAAGGTCCCAAATTAGTGTTCTTGAAATAGTCCTAAACTAGCCCCGAAACGGTCAAAAAAGTGAACTTGTCCCGAAATGATGTCGAACAAGTCTTCAGACGGCCCTGGAATGGTCCCTTATAAGTCCCAATAATATCCCGAACTAAACCAAAAATTGTCCCCAGCTAGTCCCAAAAGGTTTCTGAAGAAGTCCCGGACTAGTCTGGAAATGGTCCTCAACAAATTCTAAAATGGTCCTCAAGTAGTCTTGAATAAGGCCAGAAATGATCATGGACCAGTCCCGAAATGAAATGGTTCCGAAATTGTCCTAAATGAGTCGTAAACTAGTGCCAAAATGGGGCTGTAATAGCCCTTAACTATTCCAGAAATGTGACTTCCTATATCAAAGAAGCAAATACAGATTTTCTGCCTGGTTACACAAAAAGCAGCGAAAAAATGTTTACTTCGTTATCGAAAATTTTACTCATACCGAGATCTAAGATGTCTGCACTAGGGATGGGTAGTGGGGGGTGGAAATTCGATTTAATTCGAATTTTTTCGAATTTCGCAAAATTTTTTTGAAGTGAAACTTCTTAATCGAGTTCGGAGATGTTTGCGTTAAATATTTAACACCAAGTCATAAAATCTGTATTTAAAAAAATTAGGAGTCGAATTAAAGGCTTGTCCTTTGGGTCTGCAACATAGTTTTAGTTCTATGAAAAGGGTTGCCACAGGTTAGAAAATCAAATTCAAATGAACGCTTCCGCAGATGTTTGCGTTAAATATTTAACACCAAGTCATGAAATCTGTATCGTTCGTCCGAGTTTCAAAAAGGGGGTAGGTGTCAAATGAAATGTAGATGTGTAACATGGTTTTAGTTTTGTGCCATATATAAGAAAATCAAAATCAAATTATTTAATAAGTTAAATAAATTACTCCAATATGGGTATCAATCGAAATGGTTTTGAATAAACTGTTTTTTTTAATTACCTTTGGGAGGGTTGCCACCTGTTTGAAAAGCCGAATTTATTTAAAGAAGTGTTGTACTTAAAATACTATGCAACAATTAAAATATTTTTGAGGTGCTTGAAGGGAGTGGCCACCTGTTTAAACAGTTAATCTAAAATTACACTATGCGACAGCCGAAACCAGTACGGGCTGGTTAACATTTTGTTATCCATTGTTAACATTTTCTGAATGTCTACCCATCCAGTAGTAAAACGCTCGATGTATTTGCAAAAGTTAGCTAGTATTTTTATTTTATGGCCTACTAAAGTTTTCATATCTCGGCCTAAGTAGTTTTCAAAAAAGTCGAAAAAATAGTTAAAATAAATGTCTGAACGAAATTAAAGGTTAAGACATATATATTAAAATTTCTTGGCAAGTATTTTCGTAGAACATTTTAACCCATTATCTCCCGCATAAACGGTCATATTTGACCCTTACTTCAAGAAATCTCGCAAAAAGCAAATTTGGGAGATCGTTTATGGATTGATATATTCTAAAAAATTCTTCTCCGGAAAATTTTACTAGGGGTCTTCTCAGGCAAAACTTCATGCAACTAACGTAAAAGCCTCTAAAAATTTAAAATAAAAAATCAACAAAGAAACTAGTTTTTTTATAAAAAAAAAATTAAAATTGAGTTTGGAATAACAGTTCCTTCTCGGCACAGATTTTTTGTTTTATGCATCAGATCGAAAAACATGTATTTTTTTCCTTGAATCCGTAAGACAAATGTAGTGCCACACACAGTGATGGCAAATTTAGTCAGAAAGAAAAAATTTGAAGAGTTGATTTTTTCGAAATAAAGATGAAATTCGATTTTTTCTGGAAAAATTCGATTTTATCCGAATTTTAGCAACACAAAGATCGACTTCAAAAATTCGCCATTTTGGAGCTAAAATTCGATTAAAATTCGAATATCGAAGCTTCGAATATCGAATTTACCCATCCCTAGTCTGCACATCAAAAATTTCTTCTTCTCTTCGTGGTGTCGAAAGCGGCTTTGAAATCAACAAATAGATGGTGTGCCGAGGAATTATCTGCCTTTGACGGGGGCATACCATTGAAAAAAACCTTAAAAACTTCAATGTGCAATTTTTGAACAGGTTCCGCTCTCCTCTAATTAATTTCGCTTTTATCTATACATATAATAAAATTGTAACAGGTCGATGTCTGTCATTATAGATATTAAAGAAAAATTAATGTGGGAGGTCTTTATTAGAGCACCAGAAGCCAAATCAACCATTTTTAGAATTTTTGTCTGTCTGTCTGTCTGTCTGTCTGATGTTTGTTCGCCGCATCACTCGAAAACGAATGCATGGATTTGAATGCAGTTTTCACCGATGTATTGCTAGGGGTCCGAACTTAAAATATAGGAAGAAAAAAATTAGAAGAGTTGCACCTGTTTGAAAATTGGAGTTTAGTAAATTGATAAGAAAAAAATAATATTGCAATATGGGCTGTCAAAAGAAAGAGACTAAAGAAAGCTTACAGCCAAAAGTATTTTTTTAGAGTTGCCACCTGTTTGAAAATTTACATTTAATTTAATTTATAAGATAAATTGAATATTGCAATATGGGTATCAAACTGAAGGGATTTAGGAAATTTATTGCCGAAAATATTTTTGGGGCCCCCTGTTTGAAAAATTGTTATTGTATTAAATTGATACAAATAAATGAAATCTACATCTACATCTAGATATCTACTACATATAATAAAGCCTAACCAGATCGATGTCATCATTATAGATATTACCAAGAAATTAATGTGGCAAATAAAGATTTGTTAGATCTTCTGTCTGTCTATCTGTCTGTATGTTTGTTCGCGATCACTCGAAAACGAATGCATGGATTTGAATGCAGTTTTCACCGATGTATGCTAGAGGATCCTAACTTAATATAGGAAGAAAAAAATTAGAGAGTTGCCACCTGTTTGAAAATTTCAGTTTAAGGTAATTGATAAGAATAAAGTGAATATGCAATATGGGCTGTCAAAAGAAAGACATCAAGAGGCTTAAGCGAAAATATTTTTTTGGAAGGTTGCCACCTGTTGAAAACTTTACATTTAATTAATTTGATACGCATAATTGAATATTGCAATATTGGGTATCAACTGAAAGAGGTAGGAAATTTTATATGCGAAAAATTTTTATGGAGGATTGCCAGCTGTTGAAAAATTTTTTGTATTAAATTGATAAAATAAATGAAATCTACATCTACATCTAGATATCTATACATATAATAAAATTGTAACAGGTCGATGTCTGTACATTATAGATATTAAAGAAAAATGAATATGGGGGGTCTTTATTAGAGCACCAGAACCAAATCAACCATTTTTAGAAATTTTGTCTGTCTGTCTGTTTGTCCGTCTGTCTGTCTGTCTATATGTTTGTTCGCGCATCACTCGAAAACGAATGCATGGATTTGAATGCAGTTTCCACCGATGTATTTCCAGAGGTCTAACTTAAAATATAGGAAGAAAAAAATTAGAGAGTTGCGACCTGTTTGAAAATTGGAGTTTAAAGAAATTGATAAGAACAAATGAATATTGCAATATGGGCGTCAAAAGAAAGAGGCTGAAAAAGGCTTACAGCCAAAAATATTTTTTTAGAGTTGTCACCTGTTTGAAAATTTACATTTAACTTAATTTATAAGATAAATTGAATATTGCAATATGGGTATCAAACTGAAGAGTATTCGCCACAATAGCAAAAGCGAAATTTGATTTCCCTTCTTAATCTGTCTGATTTGAGCGTATTATCAACAGGGAAACATATTTTTGTGTCTAAAAGGCTGTCGACTTTTCAAATCCTACCCGATTTCTCTTAATTTAAGCTCTGATCCAATATTTTTCGTGTAAAATCTTGTTAAAATGTCAAACAATTACTCTCTGAATTTAGAATAAAAAGTGAGTAACAACAAAATCACGGGAACAAAATAATCATTTTTTCCAGTAAAAACGTCAGCCAGTGATCGCTTGACACTTTTCGGGTTATTTCCCAGAAAAAAAAGCGCGGTAAAATCTTGCAGCTTCATTCTCTACACAACTCTCCAAAAATCGCTCTAATTTACAGGATTTTGGAGGAATTTGGAGTACGGGATCACTTTTCCTGTAACTTCCTGTCAGTTCGTGTAAAAACCTGTAAATTCATGGAGTACTGGATCAAGGCTTTAACCCAGCAAGAACGACCTAACGTATTCTCCAATACACTTACAAAATTGTCAATAAAAACCAACACATTTGCATATTAGCGTTTCCATATGCCATTCTTTAAGTTATATAACACATTATTAATCGCATAATAATATTTGATTGAAAAGAGACCACTATATATAGGATAATATAATAGCGGATTCCATATAAAAGAAAGAGAAAACTGCTCACACGTGAAACGATTATGCTTTAGATTTCTCCAGGAGCCCTATGTAAAATGATGGACAGTTTTTGGATTTCTCACACAAACTTTTTGTAGTACTAGGCGTATATAACGCATTAGTTAACAAATAGGGTTCTTATTGGGAATGTCCTTGGTTTTTAATTGACGCCCTTCAAGATTATAGTAACGGCTTATAATAAAATTTCAGCAATTCTTCAAAAATTTCTGTGGAGTGAACACACTGTGATCTAAAACAAACTTCGCACATAGATGTCGCCTTCAATTTTGGCAATCAGCTGTTTTATCGATAGTAATTCTTTGCACGCGACTGTTGGCTTGCCAAAAAATTTTGTAACAAAGTTTGTGGAATACGTAGAACACTTACAAATCCTAATCAACAGCAGAAAGGCAAATCCGCGACACACGTTTCAATAGCGTTGCGATAAGAACTTCAAGGAATCCATGTCATCGCCGGTTTCTAGAGGGGAAGACAGGGGAGAAACCCCACAGATAGCTGAAGAAATAGGTGAAAGTACAAGTGAATTTGAAGAAATTGAACGCTTGGAAAGTGGAGATGAAGCGCTGCCAAATTTTGCATTCCCCTATCTTAGAGGTAAGCTTAAACCCTTGAATTTGTCTTCTCTCAAACTAAGCGTGTGCACATGGTGGTCGGGTAGGGTGGGGTTTAGTACCGCTCACAACTATTTCGGGCTATTCCGTCCAAATGGGTGGCCCGATCCAAAAAAAAATTTCACACACTTGTAGTCAAGGGTCCACGCAATATTTTAACACTCACTTTTGTAAATTTTGGTTACTAATTTATTTACAAATTGGGTTTGAAATATGCCCTTTTTTGTAAAATTCGGAAATTAGCGTACATTTATCACTCCTATTCTGCTTAAATTAGCCACTTCACCAATATATTTTTGTATTCCCCTTCACTTTACACTTTACTTGATTTGTTATAACTTGCTTTACGACTTTAATATTAACCAATTCATCACAATTCATTAAATAAAAACACCTTCAAAATCACGCGTCTGACTTTGGTTGCATATGCAAATTAAATGGC
>NW_016160222.1:43322-47883 GCF_001687245.7 Rhagoletis zephyria | reverse complement strand
CAACCCTTACCTGACTAATTAATTGTGGATTCGTTAGCTTAAAAATATATGGCACTTGCCCCTATTGCGATCTGCGGTACTCAAATTTTCATCATCTCAACAAACATTCCTGCTATAACAAGTTAGCCCGAAAAGCTTGCAGGCAATCTTATTGTCAATATTGTAAAGAAGAATTTGTGTCACATAAACGGTAAATACTCTTTTAATTTGCAATATCATTCGACAAAAATTATATATTTGCTCTGCTTTAAGATTTATTTTCCACCTGCAATTTCATTTGACTGAGCGGCGGTCTAAGGTGTGTTTGATTTGCAACAAAGACTTCACGGATGTAAATGAATTTTTCGTGCATGTCAATTATGAGCATGATCCACCAGAAAAACTGGCATGCAAGATGTAAGATAAAAGATAGCAATGCTATTTAATTGTTACTGTTTTAATACTTACGCAAATGATTTTACGTGCTTAATGTGGCCACGCCAGCTGTGATCGCATATTTACAGATACGGAAACGTTCGGCGCACATCAGAAATCACATGAAACGGAACCAAAATATAAGTGTGATGAATGCAGCAAATCTTATCATATTAAACGACTGCTGTTGAAACATAAAGTATGCTTTAAAAATGTCCTGTTAATTATCTTAAGTAATACCAAATAATTTTTAGGAGGATTTCCATACCAATATTGAGTACAAATGTGACTTATGTCCAAAAATATTTCCTACTTTGCCCATCTATGAAAATCACCTTAAATGGCATGATACTGACGCCGAGGTTCATGTGTACATCTGTTCGAATTGTGGTTTGATTGGAAGTGATAAAGAGAATCTTGAGGTATCTAAGAAAACCAAGTTTATTTTATTTAGTTCGATTTTAGTTTTCTCCTTACTACAGAAGCATACCTCAGACTCCTGCTCGGAATGCTTTGATTGTGAAATTGAAGAGGAGATACTCATAGCAGCTTATAGATGCCATTTCTGTGCACAAGATTTCAAAAATAAGGACTCTCTCAGAAATCATCGTGCTACAGGCTTGCACGACAATGGAAAATTTTGCTGTCCTGTGTGCAATGAAGAGCTTGATAATCTAAAAGCGAAGCGCATACATATGATATCAGTGCATAAAAACCAGAAAAGCTCATTAGAAAGTCTACCGCTCAAGCGACTTCTTATGTGTGATGTTGGCGTAAGCACAAAATTTATTTTATTTATACTTACTATTATGCATATGTTATAATGAACTTATACGTCAAAATTTACAGGAATGTGAAGAGTGTTATACTCAATGGCCTGCTCTGCAACGACACAAGAATCGCCTACACAAACCAAATACTTGTCCGAAATGTAATCAAAAACTTAAGAATTGTAATGAACTAAAAAACCATATTGAACATTGTCGACCATCTGAATTCATCTGCCAATTTTGTGATAAAGTGTGTCCAACAAAAATGTCATTGGCCGTACATGTTGGTAGAAGGCATAATAATAGTATGTAACAGTTATTAAAATTCGCTGGTTTTATCTAATTGCTAATAATGAACTACTCGCCTTGTAGAGAATATATTCTGTCCGCATTGCTCCTGCGCATACAAAAATGAGAAGGCGTTGCAAGATCATATCGACTATTCACACGTGCCTGTGCCTTGTACGCATTGCGAAAAGGTGATTAACTGCAAACGATATTTGGAGACTCATATGCGAGTGGTGCACGAAAGTGAATGCAGATATTATTGCGAACATTGCAATAAAGGTTTTTTTCATCGTTCACAAAAGGAATTACATGAAGTTAATGTAAGTTTAAAAGGCTAAAGTGGCCAGCCTATTTTCTTTTTTTTCATAAAGAACTTTAGTGATCGAAATTTATTCTCACTCTTTAGTTTCATCCAGACTCAGTTTATAAATGCGGCGAATGTAATTTCACAACAAAAAACGCAAAATCACTAGAAATTCATATTGCTATTCATTTGAAAAAGTCTGAATTCAAATGTCCGTATTGCCCGAAAATATATGGCCGTAAAAACGCATTGAGTTCGCATATTAAGCGGCATAAAGATGAAAGGCCGTAAGTGTTTGCCAAATAAGAAATAATTAGTTATATGTGTTGAACACCTTTTTTCTGTTACAGTTTCAGATGCTCGGATACTATTGTTGATGGTTGTGATGCTACATTCATCGAAAGTTATCTACTCAATAGACACATCGCAAATAAACATTCCCTGCGACCCCAAAAAACTAACGAAAATAGCGCAAAGAGTAAGCGAAAGAAAAATGCCTTATACCAACGAAAATTAGGAAGAAAAAATAAAAGAGAAGCGCAGGCGTACCAGCCAGCAATGAGAACTGGAGCAATTAAATGTGAAAATGCCACACAAATGAATGATGTACTTTTCGAAACGAATGTAGCCAGCTTTCCTGGAGTGGGGGTGTCAGATGAGAAAGTCTTTATTAATATGGACGGTTTGCAAAATACAACCAGCGGCGAGGATTATATGCTACTAGTAGTGGACGACGGTGCGATGCCATTGGTTAATAGTACAAATGGACAACTCTATGTGCTGGACGACACAGAAATCACTACAAGTTGAATACTTACATTATACGCATTTCTGATGGGTCAATAAATAAATCAAATGGTTTATATACTGCTTACGTAATACATTGTAATGCGTATTTATTGTTTTGGGTTTTAAAACTTGTTAAGTAACTAATTGCATTGCATATACTATAAATTACAAGTTCTGTGCACATTATTATTGTTTACAATTGGCGCTCAAAAAGGAAACGAAATGAAGTACAGCGCAGTTCACAAACATCGGCGATCCATATTTCACACGCGGCCGTATGCATGCATGCTTGTTCTTACAATAAACCAACGCTGTACATGTGCGTTTTTTCATTATTTGATTAAATATTTGTGCATGTACGAATGTATATTTTTCGCGCTAAAAACCACTACAAGAAACTACAATTATAAACATATGTATAAGTTTAGTTACGTAAGTATGTATGTCTTTTTGTTGCATAGCCAATTTGTATAGATATTGCATTTACATATAAGTTTTTAAAACACACTACAAATTACTGTATCAGAATTTACTTAATTGCACGCAATCACATAAATTTGACTGCATTTACATGTCATCAAACTGCAGCGTAGTTAACAGCGTTATGAAGAAAAATTGGCATATTCCAGTTTCAAATGTTTAATTCGCAATTTCATTTGTATATATATTGTATATATGTATTATCTAAAATCGTCTACTTTAATTTGTCTTTTTTGATTTTTTGGCTTGTTTAGTTTTTTGTTTCTCCTGCCTCTTCAGTTCCTTCTCCATTAACGACTTGTACAATTTGTAGCCGAAGAGCGCTGTAAATAAATTAAGAGAAATAAAATTAATTTATAAGAGTTGATAGGAACGGTAAGACTAAATTAATAAAATACAAAAAAAAAGTTTTTAATATACAACGCTTTTATAAATGGACTAAAAATTAGACAATAATATTTCTCATTCCCATAGTATTTGTTTTATAACTTTTGATTTTGAAATTTTAGCAAGTCATTATAAACCATTTGAAGGGGTTAGAATCAAAAGGATCTAAGTAAGTCTGACATTGTTTTGAGATAATTAAGGCTAAAGTTCATTACTTATTGTAAATTCTGGGTAAATGCATTTGGAACCATTCTTGTCTAAATGAATGCAGGTTAATTAACTAATTCAAAGAATGCTTACTGCAGATGGAAAAAACTGAAATATATTTTTTTGTGTCACTTGGATCCTTTTACTTCTAAGTACCTACTTAGCTAAATTTCTGTAAGAAAATAAATGGAAAAGCTTATTTTTATGAAAATCTACATTTTATTATGTAAAAATGTTATAATATACTACATTAACTCTACTAAAATATATCTAATCATCGTAATCTGACACAGCGCTGCCGTGAGCTTGATCTGATTCTGTATTTTCTTCTTGAACTATGATCGTCTTTTGACTTGCTTCTTAGAACTCTTATTGTTTGCTTTTTTCTCATGGGGAATGTTTAAATAAAAATCTTGTTGAATAGGTGGAATAAATGGTAGAAGTTGAGTTAAATTTTCCCATTTTAAGTACGGAATCTTCGGTGAAGTTGAATGTAAGGCCGTAAACACATCTTCATGACTTAAAATGACTTGGATCTCTTTGTCACCAAATAAACACTATATTTAACTATACAAATATGGGTACGAGAAACGTGGAGCGCATGCAATACAAGGCATTCGATTTAATTGACAAAAGTCAAACTACATAACATAGACCTAAAATTTCTATAGCGAAAGTACAAATTTCAGAACGATTTTAAGCGGTCGTTATTCATACACCCACATACATACATACATATATGTATTACCTTTCATATCAATTCAAGTCTTATTACATGCGGGCCACGCTTTTCATTTTCAATCTCATATATGGTTTATAATGACTTGCCAAAATTTCAAAATCAAAAGTTATCAAAACAAATTCTATGGGACTGAGAAATATTATTTTCTAATTTTTAGTCCATTTATAAAAGCGTTGTATA
>NW_016160222.1:38711-43303 GCF_001687245.7 Rhagoletis zephyria | reverse complement strand
AAATTGCATTTTCCGAGTTTTGGTATTTATATGCTTTTTGGCTGCCTGCTATGTGACTTTATGATAGCGCCAACTAGTTTTTACTTCTAGAAATGTTCCTGGCGAACATTGAACGTTCACTTTCCTTTTTTCTTCTATGGAGGCAACATGAATTTCAATTTGTTTATAAATAAAACATAAACAAAGTCAGCAGGTGTGTCTTCTTCTTCTGGTTTTTGCAAGTAATGGCTAATTTCCTGTTCGTTTACTTTTTTGCTTTTTCATCTCTTTGGGAGAGAATTTTCGCTTACTCTCTTGATTTTGATTGTTGGCTGGTGTTGGCTAATTTTGTTATCGAACGCAACTATTGTTTGCTCACGTTTAGTATAAACATACACACCCCTCCCAGTAGATAATTTCAGGAGTTAAAAGCCTTTCCGAAAGCCTTCCTGATATTCAAGAGGCCTTCCACTCTACATTCCTTTCTCCTTTCTTTTTTGTATGGATTGGCACAAATTAAAGGGCTTTTTCTTTCGCTACCCATGGAAGGATTTCCAGAAGGCCTTTTATAGGACACACTTCAGAAGGGCTTTTAAGGGAGTTCTTTTAAAGTTGCTTTTTAATTTATAAAAATCATACATCTTTGAAGTATTTATGTTTGCGGTTTATATCAAACATGTGTTATTGCAACTTAAAATGTTTATTGAAATTCATTTTTAATGCTAAATAATATAAATTTATGCATTCGCGTTAAATGTAAATGGATAAGCCCTTCTAGAAAGCATGCAAGGAAGAACTTTTTTCAACCCTTCTTGGGTAGGCCTCTTAGAATGGCTTTACTTAAGAAAGCCTACCTAAATTATCGTCTGGGCTATTGCGAGTGTCGACTAGTGGTATATAAACGACTTTTTCGATTATAGCTTCTCTATGGTATTGTAAATGCCGATTTCTCGTTCAATAAGCGAATGCGAATAGTTTTTAATCGCTCATCCTTCTACAATTGTTTGTTTGTAGAAGGATGAGCGACTATAAACTATTCCCACTCACTTTTTGAACGAGAAAACGACTTTTAAAATGCCACGGATAATCGATAATCGACTTATCTAGTACGAGTCGCTTATCTAGTACGAGCCGACACTCGCAATAGGGGTAACATATGTGCATACAATCATATAGCAGCAGTTAATTTCATTTAAAGAAATGGCGTGCCGTCCATTTCCGCTGTAGCGTATGTAAATCGTGCATTTATTTAGGCGAAATATTTAACTTCTTCTGGCGGGGCGGCATCTATAGTCTTCTAATTGTTATTCTTTGATATGATGCCTACAACGAAGTTGATATCTAGAATTTGCCATAAATAGCTTTGCTACATTTATAGTAGGTGGTCTGGACATACAACATTTCAAGTTGAGAAAAGCGTTGTAATAAAAATAAAATGAAATGGCGTTTGCTGGAAGAACGCCATAGCTCAGAATTTCAAAGAGGCTTTAAAATTTTGAGTCAAATTTTACGCATAGAACAAAATAAAAAATGTGCATATGCAATGTTAACGCAATTAATCGTGCTAGAACACGAAGAATAGGAACTTCTTTTCTTTACCGGCATGTGCTTCTGCGCAGTTGGGAAGCGAAGTAGAAAAAATTATACTTGGCTCTCACTATTACAAGGATGTTATTGGGCCTGTACCCTAGGTAACAGATTGTATGTTACTTACAGCAGTTTTTGGGAAATCGCGATTGAAGATTGGATGCAATTTCTCAAAAACGCGAAAACTAAAGGAGACATACAAATACCGAATTTTTCCACGTCTAAAATTGCTCCAATAAACTACTACTCTCTTTTCCTTCTCGCCCATGAAAAATCGGTTTCGGCCGGTATTAAAAGATTCTCGAGAGTTAACACCCCCCTAAAAACAACCACGTCACCTACACAAACTTGATATCTTCGATCGAGTTCCCATTTTTCTCTATATACCTCATATTTTTTTACCTTGCATAAGCAACTCTACACATGCTATCTTACCGCCGATTTTTAAACTGCTTTTGGGATAGCAAAGAAAACATCTTATAGCTCCGTTTAAGGACCTCTCCCAGCCGTACGAAACCAAACGAGATTGTAGGCAACAAGGCGATTCATTATCATGCGATTTCTTCAATTTGAAGTTGGAAATACGAGCTGCCCATCTAATTGCAGCGGCATCATATCCAAGAAACGCACTATGCTGCTTCCGTATGCAGATTGTCGATATTAGAACGAGCGCTGTAAGTATCTCCTGGCAAGCCTCAATACACGTAACTGTTGGAACTACTTTGAAGGACCGCACATAACATCAGCCTGGAGTTCAACCAAAGAATAAGTCTGGCCAACAGGTGCTAGTTTGAGTTCGGTAGGCAATTGAAAAGCCTAAGTAGGCAATCACGCCTTCACCATGTCCGTCCTTTTATATAACTGAGTAACATGGACGATGTCGAATAAAGATGAGACGACTTTGCGGGCTTTCGGGAGAACTACATACGGCACTCTGCATAGGGAACTGGCCCGTAGGAGCACATGCCGAAAGGACGGCTTGATCTTCAACAGGTTATGTCGCAGCTGTGCCCAGCTCTCGGAATGACGAAGCTAAGAATACTATTTCAGAATACAGCCGTCTCCCTCTGTATGACTTATTGCAATTCATTAAAGCCGCCAAATGGCTGTGGGTTGCACGAGTTGTGGAATCAAAATGGCAAAACTTGCTAATTGCATGTTGTCAGGGTGACAATTCTCCTAAACCCAACCAAGACAATAGACAAGCCAAGGGCAAAAGGACCTGGCCACACAGAGTGAGAGAAACTGGCGTACCACATAGTACATAGCAACGACACGATTGCGGTTTCAAATAAGAAAAATAAACAGATAGTTCAATTACTTTCAATGTCATTGCAAATGACGCCAGGCGGAAGTAGATTACTTCATTAAAGTCCTTAATTTATTAAAAATTTAACAAATTTTAAAAAGTATAAAACTTCGTTTATTTGGGGACCAGTATTAACACCAATAATAATGTCAGCCTTGAAATCAAACACAGAATCACTCTTGCCAACAAGTGCTGCTTTGGACTGAGTAGGCAATTCAGGAGTAAATTCCTCTCTCGACGTACGAAAACCACACTCTTATAAGTCCCTCATCATGCCCGTGTTGGTATATGTCGCAGAAGCATGAACAATGACAACATCCAAAGAAGCGGCTCTTGGAGTATTCGAGTGAAAGATTTTGCGGAAGATTACGGGCATTTGCGCGTTGGCGACGGCATGTACCACACCACGATGGAATAATGACATGGACATAGTGCAGCGAATTAAAATACAGCGGCTCCGCTGGCTTGGCCATCAACTTAAACTTAAAATTTTTTCCACAAATTCTTATTAAAACGTTTGCAAGTTAGATGAAGCTTTGAACAATTTTTGCACAAATTTTAAAACTTGGAGCTGATAGGCTTTTATTGGAAGATGCACTATACTTAAAACATTAATCATTAAATAAAAAATTGCCAAAATTTTGAAAATGTCGCGCTTATTTTTCCACCACTATACACGTGGATATTTGAATTTGATCTAAATAACAAAGCCTTTTATTTTTATATATGTACGACGATCTATCATATTTTTATAATATTTGTATCCTTTGGCATTCAACAAATTGAACATTTGAACCAAACCGAACCGCGGTTCAGAAATACTCATGAACCGGATCTTGAACCGGTACAAGCTTTTTCTAATTGGTGCGAACCACTGAACTGAACCGCCCGGTTTTTTTGCAGCCCTGCATTAAAGTAAACGAGATATGAGGTGACTTATACCACAAATAAACGACTCATATTATTTAGCACTAGCTTTTACCCGCAGGTTTCACCCACATATTTTATTTATACAAATATGAAATATAATTTATGTAAAGATGTTATATTTTATTTCTGCTCTAATTTAACTATAGTCGTGATAGCAGAATACGGTAGGATAGTTGTATAGCTTGGGTTCTATGGAATGAAATTCAATAATAACTCTCTGGCACAGCAGGTGTTTTTATTTGCATCAAAATATCTCCAATAAGTTATATAATAGTAGAAATACCCACGTTGTAATATTTAAATTTCATCAATCTAATTTCTTTGGAATAATAACTATAATATTATTTCACAGCATGTTTTTAATACTTCAAAGAATAAATGCATTTTCCAAGGGAATTATCATACATTTGTTTTTCGATAAAGGTTTGGGTTTTATTTTAAAGTATTTCTTGTTTACTGTCATTGCAAAAACTAAGCGATCTGGAAACCGCAGTCTTGTAAATTCGAAAGGCA
The DNA here is from genome assembly GCF_001687245.7 of Rhagoletis zephyria. Lineage (NCBI taxonomy): Eukaryota > Metazoa > Arthropoda > Insecta > Diptera > Tephritidae > Rhagoletis > Rhagoletis zephyria. The sequence continues at coordinate 38,985 of NW_016160222.1, read as the reverse complement.
TATCAAGAAGGCCTTTTGGAAGGGCTTTTAGCTCCCCAAATTATCTACTGGGAGTATGATTTATAAGAATCAAGAATAAGAATAAGAATCTCCAAAAGAATTTCTGGAAGCCCTTCTATGGATATCAGAAGGCCTTTAATTTGGGTCACTCAATAGAAAATAAAAAGAAAAAAATACGCAGATTGGAAGGCCTCTCGACCATCAAGATGTCCTCTTGGCAGTGCTTTCAGCTCCTGATAGTACCCACTGGGTGGGTCTTGCTCACATTGTAGCT
>NW_016160222.1:28468-32486 GCF_001687245.7 Rhagoletis zephyria | reverse complement strand
ATTGTGAGCAAAGTATTTGTCTGTCAAAAGTGCTTGCTTGCGTTTGTTAGATATTCCTTTTGCAATATGCTTAGCACTTGTTTGAGAGATGTTGTTAATTGGCACTTTAACGAAATTCTAAGGCAATACTTGTTTTACACTACATTGGATTTTTATTTAGGTTTGTTTTCTTTAGTTAATTATTATTTAAATTGGAAAAACAAAAATATTTATTTATAGGAAAGAAATTCGTTTTTTATACATACATACATAAGTACATATATATTAGAGTGGTCTAAAAAGTTTAAAATGTTAAGCTCTCACCCCCTAGAATGTATCCAAATGGATTGCAAAAATACCCGTATTTTTTGTTCGAAAAAAATTATTTAGAACTGCCTCAAAACCATTCTACGAAAGTGTTTTTTCCCATATAAAATAGCATGTATGCACGTGAAAAACTTCATGGGCGTTGAAAAATCCTAGAGAGCTTAACATTTTAAATTTGTTTCCCGCATTTATTTTTGGACCACCCTGGTATACATATACAGATGTATCGAGTTCAAGTGGGATGTGCTTGCAGGGAGGAAGGGACGAATACATCGTACGATCATACAAATTACAAAAACAGTAAAATCGTGTAACGTTTGTGTGATAAATATATTATATAGGATATCTGATTAGCAATAGTCTGTAAAAATAAAACTCCCTCGTAATGTCTTTCTTATTTTAAAATAATATATCGTCGTTTAAAGTGAAAACCCGCGTTGTTGTTGTTTTGTAGTCGTGCGGTGAAAAACCGCGCAACATACATTTGCTGCCAAAAATTGGATTTGCTCACACAAGCTCTGGGCTCAATCGTATCCATTCGTCCTGAAATATACTAGCCAGAAATGCGATTTCTTTATAAAAAAAAAGAGAACTTTTGATATACATATAAGTGTCTTTACTCTTTAAAAATAATTTATACGCGGTTTTGCATTCTCTTGATACGCGGTTTTGCAATACGCGTTTTGTACTTTAAACGACGATATGTACGTATATAAATTTTACCGGATTTAAAATTTCAAAACTAAAAAGTGCATTTTATACACAAGCTGTTTATTTAAAGTGATGGTATTAAAAATTGCATTCATTAACAAAAAAACAGAAGGAAAAAGTATTATTGGCTGCGTTTCTTTATACATTCCGGATAATCCCATTTCACAGCCGGAATAAACAGAATGCGTTTGAAATATACGTTAACATATCATCAGGAACGTTCTAAAGAATAAGTAAACAAAAAAGTTTATTCCAAACGTTCAGAATGAATAAAGAAATGCAGCCATTGTGAATTGAATTTGAATTTGATAAACGAAAAAAAATCCCGCAGCAAATCAATATTAGCGAATTTTCATTTGCTATCGTCTGGCAGCGCTGGTATTACGCTATTATATACACAAGAGATAAAACACTAGCGACAGCAGCTCACTCAAATGGTAACTTAAGCAACGGCGGCCAGCGAGCAGTCGTGGCCGAGTGGTTAAGGCGTCTGACTCGAAATCAGATTCCCTCTGGGAGCGTAGGTTCGAATCCTACCGGCTGCGAGAATTTTTTTAATATTTTGTAACTGAATTTTTTTTGTTTTTAATGATTAATTTAAACTTTTGAATCTTCCGATCTATTTTTTAACGCATGTTTATCTAATTTGTAATAAGTTAAAGGCCGAAAAGTCAGCGGAACATTATAATAAACACTACATTCCTTAGGATTAAATTAATATGTACTAGATTTTTTAATTAGCGATTACAATTTAGATTTATAGTTATAAATAAATTTAAAAAAATAAATATTCCATCCTTTCTACAGATCACAATCAGCCACCAATGCCAAATTAATGTTTTTGAACAAGCGCATGTACATATCTTCTCAATTTCCACTTAGTTTATAGCACTGTACCAATTAAAACACTTACTGCAATTAATAAATAATTACAATTCTTGCAAGCACAGCCACGTAGTAGTTCATTAACCAATGTACTGATTTTCTTTAAAATCAATGTGCTCGCAATTAAGGGTCAGGCGACGTATTGGCGTATTGTGCCTTATAGATATGCACCTATGTATTTAAAGCAAAAACAGTACGTGCATGTACTGATGCTTAAGCAAAATGCAAAGAAATATAACGCTAATCAGCTCAAAAACAATAAATAACTACATATGTATGTATTTATTATTTATTTGAACCGTGCAGACTTTTTGACAACGTCAGCATTCTGCTGACCACCAACACGCGTGCGATGGTCAGCAAACACAGTGTATAAATAAATAGAATGGATGTATGTACATACTTATGTATGTAGGACGCTGAAGTTTTTAATGCAAAAAAAAATATTTTTTGGTATGAGCACAAAATTAAAAGGAAGGAATACATATGTATGTATGTATGTACATACATATCAATGAATTGTGATAAGATATGGAAAAGCTCTGCCTTTAAAGGCGCAGCGATTGTAGGCAATGTGTTCGACCTTTATATTAAATAAACGGCACTCTTTATCAGCTTAAATATGTCTGTTCACACATCTCAGCATGCAGCACTTATTAAAATTAAAATTGAGCAAGAAAATGTTATACTGTGCATGTACACAGGTACATATGTACATACATACATGTACATATGTGTACAGATAAGACCATTAATGGTCTGAATTCAATTTTCAATTCAAAATTCGAATATTGATAGCAAATACGCGTTGACTTATAACAGCCGCGTTGCGCTTTTAAGACCACCGCCATGTATTTTTCACGATCAAAACATTTAGGTTTCAAATTTAGCATCTTTTAAAGATATCCGAATAGCGCTAATTTTTTGTAGCCATAATAAGCTATTTCATACATTCTATAACTAATTAAATGTATACTTAAACTGCAGCCTATGAATGAAGTGATAAGAAATATAGAGATCGAGCAGGACAAATAACAAATCATCAGACAAATAAATGCAAGAACTCACTACGATGGAATAAGAGCAGAACTTGCATTGCTTAAAACATATCTATGATCTTGGAGAAAATATTTCAATATCAAAGGAATAAAAAGAATTAAAAAACATGCTATTTCTACAAACTATAGTGTGAATGACCGCAGAATCCAATAAGAAAAAGAAAACAACCGGTTTTCGGCTACAACACACTAGCGTAATGCTTATTGGCTTTATTTTTGATTGGCAGGTGGGTTCCAATTATGAGAAGCATCCAGCACAGACGCGCAACGTTGATAAAGTATTATTACTGCATGCATATAATTGTTTATGGCAAATATTGCTATGTAATTTAGGATATATGTAATCTAATTCATTTCCATTCACTTACCTGCCAGCCCAAATACAACAACAGCCGGTACATAGAATGCCAAATTGGGAATGCTTTGCTGGAATGGTGATGATGAATCAGTTAAATCAACCATGTTTTATCACTGTTCAATTCAAATAGGAGCAAAATAAATGAAATTATTAATGTTTTAACTGTATATATAATAACTAGCTGCCGGATTGACTGAAACTTGTTTGTTTGATTTATTTATATCTCAAAACAGATTCTGTGATCTTAAAATTAGTGAAGGGAATTCAATGATAAAGTGCTGGAGAAAAGTATAAAAATCATTCACAATAGCACACAAAGCGATTTAAAAATCGATAAATACAATCGTGAAGTTGAATATAAAGCTGATGCCAGATGAAACTGTGTGGCTTTGCGTGACATTTATAACTTCGCCAGCAAAGCGCCAGACGACAGCCGGTTCTACGTACCGGAATGACTCGGGTTTCACCCGACCAAGGGCTGTTGTTTCGGCGATCTAACCCCGTTTAGGTCGGCGAAGTATCTCAGAAGTTGTCCGTCCATAGGGCAACATTCACTACGCATTCTCCTACTCAGGGCTGGCATCGAGTCAAACCCTGGGCCAGAAATATACACCTGCTGTGTATGCCGAAGACGTTTACACCACAACTCCACCTCAGTCAAGTGTAATGCCTGCGAGGGGTGGAGTCACCTCAGGGTCTG
>NW_016160222.1:2260-28443 GCF_001687245.7 Rhagoletis zephyria | reverse complement strand
TTTGAGAGGTTTTGGTCCATTGTTTTGGAAAATGTGTTGCCGATGAATTAAAAACATACATCCAGTTAAAATAAAATTAACAATTTATTGCTAACAAAAACTGTAAATAATCTATTCTTTCTCTGTTGTCACATCTTTCTTTGGCTGTTGATTGGATTTTAAATGATCTTCCAACACTTCCCACGGTTTCTCATGTCGCACAGCATCCCATGGCAATGGTGCGACAAAGCGTTCAGGTTCCTGTAACTTTACCCCGTTTTCTTCTAAAGTTTTTAGGAATTTGTCCACCTTACCGCCAGCAACCGCATTGATATTGCAGGCCATTTCGGTAATACCAGATTGTAGGCACCTCATTGCCAGCACACGAGCAAGATTTACAAAGGCAGGAGTGTCAGACGTTTTGTATAAATGTTTCTTAATCGCCCATTCCGACGTACTAGCGCCGATAATGGGTCCGTTCTCGAAGTGTCTTACTTCCGCGGTAACATATCGCCCACTTATGCTGAGTTCTAACTTATGCCAAAACGAGCGGCCAGGTTTTTCCAAAAAATATCCGTTGGGCTTATGTGCAATACGCAGCCGTTCCAGGTTGCGGGGATTACGGTTAATTACTACAGGCTCACCAGTTGGTTTGCTAATTTCTTTGATTTTGCGCAACACCCGTGAGGATCGAAGAGGTTGGAAATGTCCAGACATGGCTAAAACTAAATTTTTCCTTGCCGTGTTTGTAAAATTAAAACTAGAGATGAAACCATACGAGAAAATACAAGTACATACTCGATACTTTTCTTTCAATACCAAGTAATTTTGGGATCGATATTTTTGAAAAAATTTTGTTCCGAAATCTGTTCCTCTTTATGCCTAATATGAATCACCCTGTGCTTTTATCAACTTAATTGGCAGCAATTATGATTCCCAGAGGATGATTAACTTGTGATTTAAAAAAAATTAATTTAACTTAATACGGAATACACAATGAGTACTGATACGAGTAGGTATCGATACTTTAGGTCCGGTATGTTTCAGGCATCGATACTTTTTTTCGATACTACTTTCAAGTAAAAGTATCGATGCCTGCATGGTATCGTTTCATTTCTAGTTACAACTCGCTTATAGGCGCCTGTTATACCATGTTCTGACCGACAACGGAAACACTTTGAAAATGAGTTTTGGAATTGTGGGCTGAAGGCTGTTCACACCGGCTGTTAGTGTTTTCGTTGACATTTCTTACATCCTCTGATTGCAATTATGCTACACAAAAACAAAACCAAAATGCTTTTCCCGCATTTTCTTCTCATTNATACATCTTCTGATTGCAATTTTGCTACACAAAAACAAAACCAAAATGCTTTTCCCGCATTTTCTTCTCATTAGCAACCTCCTTTTTTCATTCTTATTTTAGTTTGGCCAGCCAATTAACAATAAATACGAAATAGCGTATTAAAGATGAGAAAATATGACTTCCACTTCGATAAATAATCGAAAAAACTAGTTAAGACACCGATTGGAATGAGTGGAACGTGAGTTTTCAAGTAGTTTTCAGCGAAAACTGGTTTTCGTTTNTCTTACTTCCGCGGTAACATATCGCCCACTTATGCTGAGTTCTAACTTATGCCAAAACGAGCGGCCAGGTTTTTCCAAAAAATATCCGTTGGGCTTATGTGCAATACGCAGCCGTTCCAGGTTGCGGGGATTACGGTTAATTACTACAGGCTCACCAGTTGGTTTGCTAATTTCTTTGATTTTGCGCAACACCCGTGAGGATCGAAGAGGTTGGAAATGTCCAGACATGGCTAAAACTAAATTTTTCCTTGCCGTGTTTGTAAAATTAAAACTAGAGATGAAACCATACGAGAAAATACAAGTACATACTCGATACTTTTCTTTCAATACCAAGTAATTTTGGGATCGATATTTTTGAAAAAATTTTGTTCCGAAATCTGTTCCTCTTTATGCCTAATATGAATCACCCTGTGCTTTTATCAACTTAATTGGCAGCGATTATGATTCCCAGAGGATGATTAACTTATGATTTAAAAAAAATTAATTTAACTTAATACGGAATACACAATGAGTACTGATACGAGTAGGTATCGATACTTTAGGTCCGGTATGTTTCAGGCATCGATACTTTTTTTCGATACTACTTTCAAGTAAAAGTATCGATGCCTGCATGGTATCGTTTCATTTCTAGTTAAAACTCGCTTAAAGGCGCCTGTTATACCATGTTCTGACCGACAACGGAAACACTTTGAAAATGAGTTTTGGAATTGGGGGCTGAAGGCTGTTCACACCGGCTGTTAGTGTTTTCGTTGACATTTCTTACATCCTCTGATTGCAATTATGCTACACAAAAACAAAACCAAAATGCTTTTCCCGCATTTTCTTCTCATTAGCAACCTCCTTTTTTCATTCTTATTTTAGTTTGGCCAGCCAATTAACAATAAATACGAAATAGCGTATTAAAGATGAGAAAATATGACTTCCACTTCGATAAATAATAGAAAAAACTAGTTAAGACACCGATTGGAATGAGTGGAACGTGAGTTTTCAAGTAGTTTTCAGCGAAAACTGGTTTTCGTTTGACAGATTTTACATGNCAGCGAAAACTGGTTTTCGTTTCACAGATTTTACATGGACGAAAACACACGTTTTAGGTTGAAAACCAGTTTTAGCAACGAAAACATGTTTTCGATGTCGGTCAGAACATGGTATTACTACGTTTATACGCACGCATTACTTGCAAATAACAATTTGCAAAATGGTAAACTTTGCCGTATAAACGCTGAGTTAATTTTTTATTTGCAAATAACTAAATCACGCAAATAAGTATTGATTAGTGGTACTATTTGCAAATAAGCGCAAGACGCTGCCATTCTTAGGTTAATTTTATTTTTCAATGGTCATCTTATTGCCTTCTTATAATCAAGACGTTGCCATTTTTAACCTTATTTTCCTTTTCGATGGTCATATTATTGCCTTTTTTTAATCAGGAAATATTAAAAAAGAATTTTTCGCCATCGAATAAACAGTGAGTTAGGTATTTGCAAACTTAATTTATACACATTGTTTGAGTAAAGTAGGCATCTAGACAATAAACTCTCTTCGAAAAGCCAGAGACAGTGATGAAGACATCAAGAGAAGTGGGAATAAATTAGTAAAAAAATTTGAATGTTTTGCTATTGTATCTGAAAAATTGACTTGTGTAAGCCCCAAGTACGCGGCCTTAGGGAACAGCTGATTTTTGTTTGCAAACGCAACACCTACTTTAAGGTAAAGTTTTCGTAAATTAGGTGCAATTTTATAATTCATCCCTGATGGAATATCAGCTGTAAAAGAGGACCACAAACAAACAGCTGATTGCTCTTTGTTCAATAAACATACCTCCAAGTCAAAATTAAACATACCTAGCAGGATTGCCTAGAAACCAATTGATTGCCAATTAATTATAATTATTAATTGGCAATTAATAATTTGAATTTTCGTTTGATAAATTGTGTAACAATTAAGGGCTAAATTGGTGAAAAGGTTCTTAATTGCCAATAAGGTGCTTGTTTGAACATAGTCTAAGGTACGAAAATAAGATTATTATAAATTTTTGGAAAATGGGCGTAGCCATGCCCACTTATGATTACATATGTATATCTCGGTAACCGCTGCACCAATTTCCTCCAAACTTGGTACGTTTATTGGCGTTGGTGCAACAATCAAATGGCTGAAACATTAAAAAATCGGACTATAACTTCGCTCAAATCCCATATAAAGGTAATTTGGAGAAATACGAAATCTTCGATAAATCAGTAAATACCGAAGCTAATTTATTTAAAATTGATGTTTGCAATAATTCTTTAGCACAAAATACGTGTATAATAAAATTTTGGAAAACGGGCGTGACTCCGCCACTTATGACCACATGTGTGTATCACGGTAACCGTTTGAACAATTTGTACCAAACTCGGAACGATTATTGTGCTTGCTACGTAAAAGCAAAACACTGAAAATGATTGAAATCGGACTAAAATTCCACCCACTTTTTATATAACGGTAAAATTCAGAAATGCTTGAAACTACGATATTTCGAAATTTAAGGACGCTAATTTAGACAAAATTGATACTAACAACATACCCTTGAAAAGAAGTAATATTTTTATGGAATTTTGGAAAATGGGCATGATATCGACCACATATAACTATGCAAGTTTATCGAAGATGATTTATTTTGGAACGAATTTCCGTCATCCCTTGCCAATTTGGTTGGCAGACAAACCGGTTTCGGCATTGTGCCATCTTCAGTGTCATTTTTCGTTCTGTATGGTTCGAGTTTTTGTCCTTAATTTATGTTCATTTATCTTATGTAATGTGATTTTCGTCGATGACTAATTATTAGAAATGCCATGGTGTCCTTTTTTATTTCAGAAGCAGGTAATAGGTTGGTAGGTTCGCTGTCTCGATATTAACATCCGTTATGTTGTCTCTGTATGGTTTTTGCCTGCAGCTAGGTAAAAGTCGGTGATTTTTGTCCTGGTGGTACTTTGTGGTGTGTTCGGAGTGTCCATGTCTGTTGTTTTGTCGAAGATGTTTGAAAAAGGAATAAAACCATCCCTGCTTACCATGTAGCAGTAGTATTCGGAAAGATGGAAAAAACTATTTAATAATTGCGCCGGTTATCTAATGTTCGGCTCCGCCCAAACTTAGGGCCGGTTGTTCAATGTCTGGTTATCACTACCACTACACTATCGACGATTTCGACATCATGCATGTAACATGTGATCGATAAAGCAGTAGTTGTGCTTAACCGGAGCTTCTACCTCCGATTTGTGCTAATCAGACATTGAACAACCGGCCCTTAGACTTCTTTACTTGTTTTATTTCACCTGCTGCTATATGACACTTATGCCGAGCAGAAATTCAAGTTTTCCTTAAGCTTTAATACATATAACCACAAGCCAGCTAATAATCCGAGATTGGACCGATTGATTGATTCAGATTATATTAATGTGTAAACGCACTTTAATATTTCCAGATATCGAGTGTTTTATCGTCCACTAGCGAACATTACAGTGACATGGCAACACTATTCACCGACACGTTCACAATGAATCATTAATAAAAATGAACCTACGAATTATAAATACAAAACGTCAATTTAACTCATAAATAATAATAAATATTTACAAAGGCATTGCAAAAATAAACCTATGAATTATATATACAAAACGAAGTGTCAAATTAACCTTATAAATAATTCGTGTTTGTTTCTTTCCTAATTTTAGTCATGCGTCGTCCCAAAAGACTTTAAGTAATTTGTTAGGCACCTCAACAGTAAGCAGGCTTTCGTACTGGACGTTGCTGTGCCAATCCAAATTACCTGATAGTATTACCTGGAGATTTTAACGGCTTAATATTCGAAATATATCAATCGGCACGATGTTGTCTGTAGCTAGGTCAGGATTATGCGGCCGTGTTAGCCTCCTGGTTCGGGAAAGCTACGTGGTATTAGCGAGAATTCAGAAACCATGCACTGCTGGNAAATGTCAATTTAACTCATAAATAATAATAAATATTTACAAAGGCATTGCAAAAATAAACCTATGAATTATATATACAAAACGAAGTGTCAAATTAACCTTATAAATAATTCGTGTTTGTTTCTTTCCTAATTTTAGTCATGCGTCGTCCCAAAAGACATTTTAAGTAATTTGTTAGGCACCTCAACAGTAAGCAGGCTTTCGTACTGGACGTTGCTGTGCCAATCCAAATTACCTGATAGTATTACCTGGAGATTTTAACGGCTTAATATTCGAAATATATCAATCGGCACGATGTTGTCTGTAGCTAGGTCAGGATTATGCGGCCGTGTTAGCCTCCTGGTTCGGGAAAGCTACGTGGTATTAGCGAGAATTCAGAAACCATGCACTGCTGGATACCCAACTTCTTCAAAACGGGTAAGTTAATGTGGTGTGTGCTAAATGCACCCAAAAGTATATTTAGATTAAAATTTCCAATTATATAGTGAGACCCTTGTAACAATTATCTGAAAGCATTGAATGCCAAAATGTTATGAACGTTTGAAATCGTGTATGTAATTTTCATGGTCAATTTTTTTCCTGGGGCAAAGGCGCACATAAGCAATTACTTGGAATGACCTGAGGGCCGAAAAAAAAAACCCTATGAAAGGAGGATTCTGAAATGGGTAGATTTGTGTTTTGCCATTGAAAACGAATGAACGTAAAAATGTATAAGAACAAAAATATTTGCTTCAATCTACAATTTGTAATCGATTTTTTAAATGGCTTAAGCGAACTTATGCACATATGTATGTATGAACATACATATCGATGGCCCTCTGCAATAATGACACAATTTAAAAAATAAAGAGCCTTGCTANCGCTATGAAAGGAAAGTTCTGAAATGGGTAGATTTGTGTTTTGCCATTGAAAACGAATGAACGTAANAACCCTATGAAAGGAGGATTCTGAAATGGGTAGATTTGTGTTTTGCCATTGAAAACGAATGAACGTAAAAATGTATAAGAACAAAAATATTTGCTTCAATCTACAATTTGTAATCGATTTTTTAAATGGCTTAAGCGAACTTATGCACATATGTATGTATGAACATACATATCGATGGCCCTCTGCAATAATGACACAATTTAAAAAATAAAGAGCCTTGCTACTGTTAAGTGGCTAATGTCTTTAATTCTGGTCTAATCCATGTCTAATCCTTACTACATACTTTAGTAATCTTTACTACTTTCAATAATAAGGATTGGATAGTAAGTGTGTTAATTTTTACAGCTTTTATTTAACTTGGTCATGCCGCGGAAATTTCCAATCGATTTTAAACTAACTTCCCGACAAGCTAAAGACTTCAAATTTTCAGCATACTCTGGTATAAGTTTAGGCACTGGTATGATATATTAGCTCTGATCCAATACTTTTCGTGAAAAATCCTGTAAAACTGTCAAACAGCAAAATTACTCTCTGAAGTGAGAGTAAAAAGTGAGTAACAACAAAAAGTACGGGAACAAAAAACCATTTTTCCTGTAAAAACGTCAACCAGTGAAGAAAAAGTTCGGGTAAAATCTTGCAACTTCATTCTCTACACAACTCTCCAAAAGTCGCTCTCATTTACAGGATTTTGGAGGATTTCGGAGTACGGGAACATTTTTCCTGCAACTTCCTGCAAGTTCGTGTAAAATCCTGTAAGTTCATGGAGTACTGGATCAGAGCTATTCTATTGGGAATTCTTTGGTAAGATAACATACCGGAAATTAGTTTGAATGAATCAGCTGTTAACCTTGTGATATTTCTATACGAATTTCTGTAGACCACCTACCGGGTGTGTGGTTGGGACTTGAGCTGAATGCTTAAGTAAATCAAATAAGACACCGATTTGTTTCTGATTATGATCCTAATTCGTGACACATTGGGCGCGTTCATACGACTTACATAGCTATAAACGACAAACTTTCTTAAAAACGAAGTAAATCAGTACAAATTGTTAGTAGTTTCATTAGAGTTTGAGTAACTGCTTTCACTATATGGCTTTTAGTAACTTTAACGAAAGCTTAACTTATTTTATTTTATTAACTTTAGCACAGTTGTTACAAAAATTTTCTTGTCAAACAATCTTTTGTTATATGTTAAATATAAGCTTGTTTTAAAAAAATATTTTTTTTTTACTATTACATTATTTTTTATATTATTTTATTTGAAATTTGAATTAAGTCGCTATTGCAGAGGACCATTGATATATTCAAATTTATATTTATTGATATATTCAAATTTATATACATATGTACATTAAAGTGGTCCAAAAATGTATGTAAAAAAAATAAGGTCGCATTTTTAATGCCGCCAGCCCCTAGGATTTTTCTATACCAAAAAAAATTATACCCCTATTTTTTATTTTGAAATAAACAAAAGATTAGGGTGTGCTCAAAGCGCTCAAAGTTTTTAATGTATTTTATATGGGGGAAAAACAACTTTTCGTAGAAATAGTGTAGAATTCTTGAAAATCAATATTTTTCGATCGGAAAACTTTGCTTATCTTCAGGAGATTCCCGGTAATAATACCCAATTGTTCCTTTAACAATTTTTTCATGGTGACTATATTTTATGGGTCCTTGAAAATGCAATGGGGGGACCAATAAAAAATCTTTAATCATAAAAAATGGTTAAATAAACAATTGGATATCAATATTTGAAGTCTCCTGAAGAGAACCACAGTTTTACGATTGAATAATATTGATTTTCAAGAGTTTTATGCCATTTTTAAGAAAATTTGTTTTTTCGCCATATAAAATACATGGAAAACTTTGACCGCTGTGAGCACTCTCTAAATATTTTTTGATTTCAAAATAAATTATTTTCGTTTCAGAACAATCCTAGGGGGTGGCGGCATTAAAATTCCGACTTTATTATTTTGGACCACTCTAATGTACATACATATCGTCGTTTAAAGTACAACACCGCGATTCGTCGTTCTGCAAAACCTCGTAACTGACATTTGTGCCAAAAAAGATATTTGCTCACCGGAATCCCTTATCCATTTATACTTAAATATCGATACTTATATATAATAAAAAGAAGGGATAATTAGGTATGAAAGAGAAAACTGTTTTGAAATAGGACTAGCTTTACTATCCTACAAAATCTTGGCAACCTCACACACGCGGTTTTTTACTTTAAACGGTGATATACAGTTTGCCAAGAAAGTGTTTTTACATAGTAAAATATTCTCATTTTTCATGTTTATGTAACTAAAACCAGCGATTCTAGTTTAATTTAAAAAGCTTTTCACAGCTATTTCATTAACATTGAGTTTCAAGCAAAAATAAGAATAGAAATACAGAGCAAGAATTAAATTCAGCTGTCAAGAAAATGATTCCTTTTTTAACCTAATTCTTCTTCTTATTTGGTATTACAACCGTTTGTCAGTTTGGCAGTCCTTTGTAGAGTCCGATCGATTAATTGGCGTCGGCATCGGCCGTTTTTGGCCGATTCTTAGCCGATTTTTTAAATTTTTCCGCAGTATCAACAAATTTTCTTCAAAACTTGAAACTGTTTATTCAGATTTTTTAGAAGTTTTTTGAGTACGCAGTTTTTTAAATTTTAGTATAATAAAGCGCAAGTTTGAAGTAGCTAGGTAAATGTTGATTTTTGACAATTTTTTGTTCCCGCATTTTCCACAAAAATTTTTCCAAAAATCAATAGTAAGTCCTAGTTACTTAAAATTTGCACTTCATTAAAATAAAATTGAATGGGCTACAAAACTGCATACTCAGAATGTTTAAAGAAAAAGTTTGAAATTTTTACTAACATGGTTTTTGTTACATAACGAGCTATACTTTCATAAAAAAATAAAAAAAACATTAAATAAATGAAAGGGAAATAACCAAAGAATGCTAAAATGTCGTTACTGTAAGTATTGTTTCGATTATTTTTGAATTAATCGCTGAATTCCTAAATCCTTCGGGTTCTTTTCACTGGATTGTTAAATTGTTTACGTTACAAAAATACTTTTATCATTAAAAATCTACGGTTACTGTTTATTAACAAATTGTATTCCATACAACACCTTCATAGTTAGCAGAAGCTGCATATTTTTGCTACTATGAGTACAATTAAAAAAAGTGTTTTCGAAGCAACTATTTTTTTATCATTGAATAAGAAAAAGACTATGGAACAAAGTACTGCAATGATATATATGCATAGGCGATATGCTATTTTTAATACATATTTATGTACATATGTACATAAATAAGTGAATAGATTATTGAATGATTACACTGGCTTACAGCAAAAATGTTCAATGGATGCCACTATCCAATTCCTATATTGAATTGCTCCCTGATTCCGAAAATCGAGTTAATTGTTTATTCTATGGCTAACTTTTCGAGATATTTTAAATTTACCGTTATTCAGCTTAAAACAAAAATTGGTTCCACTTATTCACGTATATCTTATGAAATACGGCAATTGAAAGCCAATAAAACTCTTCATAAAACATGTATAAACCACTTTCCGATATGACTTATAGTTTCTGACAAATTAATTAATCATTCCAGTTTTTTTTAACTTTTAATGAAAAAAAAATCGAACTATAACAGAAGACAATTTTGAAAAATAACAGGCTTTATGCCAAATTTTTGCATTTGTGCTAAAATCTGTTCTGTTACAAAAAAAAATTAAGTTACCAGTGAAGAAAATCGATGGATAGGTAAAGAAATAATGAGTGGCCAAATGAAAATACGCAACGATTTTTTTCTATGAAAAATAAGCAGGAAAGAAAGTTGCTCATACGCCACGTAGACCTGAGTAACACGCTTTTCTGCTCATATTTCATACGAAAAATATTTGCGAATTTACATTTGACAACACGTTACTTCTTTATTTATCCATCGATTTTCTTCATTAGTAACTTTATTTTTTTTTGTAACAGAATAAAGCTTGCTCTGCACAAATGCAAAAATTTGTTATTTTTTTAATTTTTCTTCTGTTAAAGTTGGAATGGTTTATTAATTTGTCAGAAGTTAACAGTCCTATCGGAAAGTGATGTATATATGGTTTATGGCGAATTTTATTAGCTTTGATTTGACGTATCTCATTTTAAGATTGTTAAATTGGTTCGTAAGATACTACTTCTTGTTGGATGTCTGGTATTCAACTGTGGGGTTACCTGTGCAACCAACATAGACAGGATCCCAAGATTCCAATCTAAAACGCTAAGGGCCTTAACGGGAGCACCGTGGTATGTCCGCAATGAAAATATACATAGGGATCTTGTTATACCGATGGTTAAACCTGTAATCGACAGCAGCAGAGAAAAATATAAAATAAAACTGCGTAACCACCCAAATCCTCTGGCTAGTGGCCTGTGCAACACAACAAATATAACACGCCTGCGAAGAAGAGATCTACCAGCCTTTCGTTGAGTAACGTTAAACCGCAAAGCTCAACCCCAGGGTTTGAGCTATGTATATTATTGTAAATTAGACGTAAGATTTTTAAACTTGTTGTTGGGCTTAATAGTAAAATAAGCAGATCCAACAAATAAATACACGTATAATAAAAAAACTGTTTGTTTTAAGCTGAATAACGGTAAATTTGAAAATATCTGGAAAACGTATCCAAAAATAAAGAAAGAATTAACTCGATTTTCGGAATCACCGAGCAATTCTACATAGAAATTGGATAGTGGCGTCTGGAGAACAAAAACCAAACTAAAATTTGTCGTCCAGTGTTATTTGTTTATGTTTTTCTTTTGTTATTATAAAAGGTTATCAAAAACATTTGTTCTTGAATGAAGTAGTAGGTAGTTTTTAAGGAATCAGCATCGGCATCGGCCAAACATTGGGATTCGGTCTAGCCTTTTGCGGATTTATGGCAGTTATTCATCCCAAGTGCAGACACGTCCTTCTGTACTTGGTCCTTCCATTGTGTTCGTGGGAACCCTCCCTTCTGTTGCTCGTTCGGCTGCGCTTAATTAATTAATTTCCAATTCCTATGGCACCGGTGTGTTAACTTAACTTGTTTTTTTTTCATGCAAAAGAGATGTAATCCTAACCAGTCGATATGCACTAGACCCGAACCAGATCCAGATGCGGAAACACTTTCTACACAAGTCTTCTTAAGTAGATCGCATTTACTTAAGTATTTTATGTGGGTCAAAAAATTTTCCAGATTACGATTATCAGTTTCTTCCAGTTTGAAAGTTGTTTTAGTCCGTAACTCACGAGATAATCGATTTTTCATTAATAATCATACATATTTAAACCCAATTCTTACTTTTTAATTGCGTGATTTTAACAATCTATAATCTTACACTAGCCGTCTAAAGCTCATTAATCTGCCTGCATTTGCAGGTTACAGAGAGCTGCTAGGTATAATATTTAACGTTAAATTAATGACAGGTTTGATTAATAGCCCGGCCCTTCCGGCTGAAGTAAACTTTAAAGTTTCCTCTCGAGTATCAAGACAATTTCAAATTTTGATTTAAACGAATAGTTCCTTTTTTTGTGTCAAGATTTTAAATCTTATTTAAGCACGTTTGATATATCGGACTCACTTTTTACTGTAAAGAAAAGTATAGTGCCCTTTTCTATAAATGAAATAATATTTCTAACATACTCAATCAGCTGATGAATTTAATTCTGTGTCGGGATAGTTTTAGATCTCGCACTGAAAAATTGGAGGAAGTGATTTACATATCTGCGAACTTGACAAATATTTCTGACTTTATAACTAAACTCTTTGAAAAATTGTAAGTCCTATTTGGTTTGTCATAAAAATATCCTTAGAGAAACGATTAAATAGAACCTAGCTATGGCAATGCACAAAAAAAATAAGTGAATCTTTAAAGTTTAGTGTAATCACGTTATTGTTAAATAAACATGAAAACGATTGTAAGTTGGGTATGATTTTACACATGTCACCTTGATTATGATTATAATATCTACACCACACTCTTGTATGTATTAAGAATGAATTTTCAATGCCGCACATAAGGACTAATCGAGAATCTGGGGCGACAAAAATTGTTCTCCATATGCTTTTGACAGATTTCAATGAAAAGTAGGGCCAGTTTTTCAGTGGCAGTTTAAATTTAGCTCACGTAAACTGCGTTTAAATTGAACAGCTGGCTGATATTTGATTTACTGTTCTGAGTTTAAATCACAGCCGTCCATTGAAAAACTGGAGGTTTTCGTCGTTACTAATTTCGAAATTGATAACAATTTCTCAAAATTCAAATTGTGGATCCTGTAACAAAACGCCCATCCCTATTTTCGTCCATCATAATCGCTGTAAGCTCATCGCTATTTGCAACCTTCCCTTTGTCTATTCGCTGCGCTCTCGAATTCAAAATTCAGTAGTGTCGTGAACATAGAAGAAGAAGGGCGCAAACTGCGGTGAGTACCTTTTAGCTTGCATTCTAATGTTATTTAATTTTTCCACATATGTTAAATTTCCACACATTTTTCTTTAGAAATAAATAGTTGTTACCAGGCCATCCGGCACTATTATATTTCATCGCCTTTAATTTCACGACGCTACAGCTTTATTTCGCAGTGCTTTATATCGGACAATATTTTGTGCATTTGTAATAGCAAGTTGTCGCGGCCAGCGACATAACGGTTGATGTGCGAAGCCGTAGCCAGCGGTAGCCTAACTGTGAACCAGAACCTGAAACTATTATAAAGCGTTTGGAATGCCAACTCAGTATACTCCGCCGAGACGCAGTAGTTGCCTACAGCAAGAAGCAACAAGGGAATTAACACAAAGTTCGAGCAATATGAGCACATCCTCAGCCAATGCCGCTGCAGCCCTGTTGACGATGTCTACTGCCCAACCCGCCAGAACTTCATCGACGGCTGCTACGGCCACAGCCAATGCCATCGCTTCAAGCGTACCATCAAGGCCCGCCACATCTACAGCTCCGGTAGTCTCATCGCCTGCGGTTACTGCTAACACCGCTGCACCTTTGGTAAGTCTCTCAAACGCCGCTGCGGAACCAGTGGTTATACACGCCGCCTCAGCCCCAATCGCCACGTTCGCCCCCGCAATGGTTACACCAGCTGCCAACGCCGTCGCAGCTGCACCAGACAAATCAACCACTCTACATATCGTCGTTTAAAGTACAACACCGCGATTCGTCGTTCTGCAAAACCTCGTAACTGACATTTGTGCCAAAAAAGATATTTGCTCACCGGAATCCCTTATCCATTTATACTTAAATATCGATACTTATATATAATAAAAAGAAGGGATAATTAGGTATGAAAGAGAAAACTGTTTTGAAATAGGACTAGCTTTACTATCCTACAAAATCTTGGCAACCTCACACACGCGGTTTTTTACTTTAAACGGTGATATACAGTTTGCCAAGAAAGTGTTTTTACATAGTAAAATATTCTCATTTTTCATGTTTATGTAACTAAAACCAGCGATTCTAGTTTAATTTAAAAAGCTTTTCACAGCTATTTCATTAACATTGAGTTTCAAGCAAAAATAAGAATAGAAATACAGAGCAAGAATTAAATTCAGCTGTCAAGAAAATGATTCCTTTTTTAACCTAATTCTTCTTCTTATTTGGTATTACAACCGTTTGTCAGTTTGGCAGTCCTTTGTAGAGTCCGATCGATTAAGTGGCGTCGGCAGCGGCCGTTTTTGGCCGATTCTTAGCCGATTTTTTTAATTTTTCCGCAGTTTCAACAAATTTTCTTCAAAACTTGGAACTGTTTATTCAGATTTTTTAGAAGTTTTTTGAGTACGCAGTTTTTTAAATTTTAGTATAATAAAGCGCAAGTTTGAAGTAGCTAGGTAAATGTTGATTTTTGACAATTTTTTGTTCCCGAATTTTCCACAAAAATTTTTCCAAAAATCAATAGTAAGTCCTAGTTACTTAAAATTTGCACTTCATTAAAATAAAATTGAATGGGCTACAAAACTGCATACTCAGAATGTTTAAAGAAAAAGTTTGAAATTTTCACTAACATGGTTTTTGTTACATAACGAGCTATACTTTCATAAAAAAATAAAAAAAACATTAAATAAATGAAAGGGAAATAACCAAAGAATGCTAAAATGTCGTTACTGTAAGTATTGTTTCGATTATTTTTGAATTAATCGCTGAATTCCTAAATCCTTCGGGTTCTTTTCACTGGATTGTTAAATTGTTTACGTTACAAAAATACTTTTATCATTAAAAATCTACGGTTACTGTTTATTAACAAATTGTATTCCATACAACACCTTCATAGTTAGCAGAAGCTGCATATTTTTGCTACTATGAGTACAATTAAAAAAAGTGTTTTCGAAGCAACTATTTTTTTATCATTGAATAAGAAAAAGACTATGGAACAAAGTACTGCAATGATATATATGCATAGGCGATATGCTATTTTTAATACATATTTATGTACATATGTACATAAATAAGTGAATAGATTATTGAATGATTACACTGGCTTACAGCAAAAATGTTCAATGGATGCCACTATCCAATTCCTATATTGAATTGCTCCCTGATTCCGAAAATCGAGTTAATTGTTTATTCTATGGCTAACTTTTCGAGATATTTTAAATTTACCGTTATTCAGCTTAAAACAAAAATTGGTTCCACTTATTCACGTATATCTTATGAAATACGGCAATTGAAAGCCAATAAAACTCTTCATAAAACATGTATAAACCACTTTCCGATATGACTTATAGTTTCTGACAAATTAATTAATCATTCCAGTTTTTTTTAACTTTTAATGAAAAAAAAATCGAACTATAACAGAAGACAATTTTGAAAAATAACAGGCTTTATGCCAAATTTTTGCATTTGTGCTAAAATCTGTTCTGTTACAAAAAAAAATTAAGTTACCAGTGAAGAAAATCGATGGATAGGTAAAGAAATAATGAGTGGCCAAATGAAAATACGCAACGATTTTTTTCTATGAAAAATAAGCAGGAAAGAAAGTTGCTCATACGCCACGTAGACCTGAGTAACACGCTTTTCTGCTCATATTTCATACGAAAAATATTTGCGAATTTACATTTGACAACACGTTACTTCTTTATTTATCCATCGATTTTCTTCATTAGTAACTTTATTTTTTTTTGTAACAGAATAAAGCTTGCTCTGCACAAATGCAAAAATTTGTTATTTTTTTAATTTTTCTTCTGTTAAAGTTGGAATGGTTTATTAATTTGTCAGAAGTTAACAGTCCTATCGGAAAGTGATGTATATATGGTTTATGGCGAATTTTATTAGCTTTGATTTGACGTATCTCATTTTAAGATTGTTAAATTGGTTCGTAAGATACTACTTCTTGTTGGATGTCTGGTATTCAACTGTGGGGTTACCTGTGCAACCAACATAGACAGGATCCCAAGATTCCAATCTAAAACGCTAAGGGCCTTAACGGGAGCACCGTGGTATGTCCGCAATGAAAATATACATAGGGATCTTGTTATACCGATGGTTAAACCTGTAATCGACAGCAGCAGAGAAAAATATAAAATAAAACTGCGTAACCACCCAAATCCTCTGGCTAGTGGCCTGTGCAACACAACAAATATAACACGCCTGCGAAGAAGAGATCTACCAGCCTTTCGTTGAGTAACGTTAAACCGCAAAGCTCAACCCCAGGGTTTGAGCTATGTATATTATTGTAAATTAGACGTAAGATTTTTAAACTTGTTGTTGGGCTTAATAGTAAAATAAGCAGATCCAACAAATAAATACACGTATAATAAAAAAACTGTTTGTTTTAAGCTGAATAACGGTAAATTTGAAAATATCTCTAAATATATTTTGATTTTAAAATAAAAAAACAGGGGTATACTTTTTTTCGGTATAGAACAATCCTAGCGGGTGAGAGCATTAAATTTCCGACTTTACTTTTTTTGGACCACCCTAGTGTACAACCTTCTGTAAGGGAGTGTAAAAACTCTAATGTCACTAGTGAGAAACCTTTTATTATTGAATCATGGTACTTTTGTAGATAATTTTCTGCCGCCAGTGTAGTTCTTAACGGCCCACGGCGTATACGATACCTTCTTAACACAAAAAAAAGCTCTACAACTTTTGAATGATAGTTGTTTTCGATTAATGGTGCCAGACGCTAGCATGCTTTTGGGGGTAGCTTGAGAGTTGTCACCCCTGCCATTGCGGAGACGCTAAGTGATAACATAAAATGTGCAGCGCTGAAGTGTGTGCGCTAGTATCAACAGCTGACTGGCCACAATGAAACTGCTCTTCGGAGCACCAAAGCACACCCGTTGGGTGGCTCGCTCTTTTAAGAGATTTTAACTAGTTCGCGCTAGCAGCTACTTACTGTCTGCTTTGCTGGCATTTGACTGCCAGTGATTGTTGCTAGGTCCAACCGGTTGAACGAACATTAGAACGCGCGCATGTTTGTGTAATGAATCGCGTGAAAAATAATAGGAATTTCAAGTAAAATAGTTGCAAAGAAAGAAAAGTTGTGGTGAAAAAAACAAGAACAAGATTTTGTTATTATATAGCTGCTGTAGCACAAAAAATTCCTGAAACCCCAAGTTATTTTAACATATTTTTAATAATACTTCTTATTCATAAACAACGAGAAAATTTCGTTCGAAAATATTAAAAATTCTGTGCTATAATTAGTAATGAAAAGAGTAGCGCACTTTCGAAGACAACGACAACGATCGGGTGAAGACATCCACAACGGCAGCTGAGGCAGGGACGGCCGCAGCAGGAAAGCTACCGAAATTAATTCCTTAAATTTTTACGCTTAGTTATGAGAATGGCGCATGATTTTGCTACTTAAAAGCGGTAAGTTACATTAAAATGTTATAAAATTTATTGAAGTGACAACGAAATAGAAGCGAAAAAATATAAAATTTTCGTCGACAGAAAAAAAACGTACATACATACATATGTATGTTTAAAATGCAGAGTTATGTATGTTGTCAAGTTCGTTTAGCACTCGAGAGCGCGAATGGACATTATAAATATGTATATTCATATACACCTAAGTATGTATGTACATTAGGGCTGTGCGATTAATTGATTATTCTAAATTTTAATTAATCATAATGTAGATAACTCAATTATTCGATTAATTGGAAATTATGATTACTCAACAGTTCAATTACTCGAATAACCAAGATTTTGATTAACCAAAAACAAAAATATATGAGTAATTTGATTTATGAGTAATCAACATTATGAGTAAAATGAGTAATCAACATTTCAAAGTACTGTTTACATATAAAGCAGTTGAAGTTCCTTGATACTTTGAAAACAACGTTTCTGTTTGCAAAAATAATTTTTTCATGTACAGAATGTGAAAAAGAAAAAAAAAGCATTTGCCAAAGCAAACTCATTTAACGAGCAAAATCAATTTTTTTAAGTAATCATATATCAAGTAACTCGATTAATCATCGTTTCGAGTAATCAAAATTTTAATTAATCGAGTAATTGATTAACCGGAAAACTGATTAACCACCTAGGTCGAGTAATCGAATAATTGCACAGCCCTAATGTACATAGATATTGGTGTTGTATAAGTAACATGCGTATGCTGAACTCCCTCTGTGGTATCAGGAAAGTGTGACGTTTCAATGTTTGCGCCTGCAAGCTCTCGTTATCAGTTGACATTGTTCTCACGCATGCTGGTTGAGATAAAATAAAACGGCTCGGGATGTTTAAAGACCATTTTAAACTGTGTAAATAAAAAGGAAAATACGCTCACATCAATATTTCATTAATGAATATTTGATTTTGTGGCTGCCCCCTATTAGGTACTTCATTAGTAGTGCAATACTTATAGTTAAATTTACTACAAAACTGTTTTAGTGTTTTGATGAAATATGGATTTATATAAACAGAGTTCAATCCGGATTTTTTTAATATACGCATAATCCGGATAACAAAATGGAACGGATTTTAACGTATTATCTTCTTATTGGCACTGTAACCACTTGAGCGATTTTGGCCGAGTTCAACAAAGCACGCCAGTCGTTTCTAATCTGTGCCAACTGACGCCAATTGGAAATGCCAAGTAAAGCCAAGTCCTTCTTTCCATCGCAGTGGGGGCCTCCCTCTTCCTCTGCCACCACCAGCGGGTTCCGAGTTGAATACTTTCAGAGCTGCAGCGTCGGTGTCCATTCGAAAGTCATGGCCAAGCCAGCGGAGCCGCTGTATTTTCATTCGCTGCACTATGTCTATGTCATTGTAAAAATCATACAGCTCATGATTTCATCGTCTGCGGTACTCGCCGTCGCCAACGCGTAAAGGTCCGTAAATCCTCTCTCGAATACTCCAAGAGTTGCCACATCGGATGTTGTTCATGCTTCTGCGCCATATACCAGCACGGACATGATGAGTGACTTATAGAGCGTGGTTTTCGTACGTCGAGAGAGGACTTTACTCCTGGATTGCCTATTCAGTCCAAAGTACCACTTGTTGGCAAGAGTGATTCTCCACTTTCGCGAAATTATAACTGTCAACAGTGACGTGGGTGCCAAGACGCTAATGGCCTGATTGTTTGTTTGATGAGAGGAGATACTTCGTCTTGTCCTCGTTGACCACCTGACCCATTCGCTTTGCTTCCTTATCTAACTTGGAAAAGGCAGAACAGATTTCGCGGTTTTTGATACCGATGATGTCGATGTCATCGGCGCACTAAGGGGTATTTGAGGCAAAAAACCGGTCAAAAGTGGTTTTTCTAAAATTCATAAAATTACACAAACAATGCATGTTTAAATAAGTACCATAACCGGTTCACCGCCCCCAAACCCGCGAGTTTCACTGCGTCTGGCCACAAAATCAGTCGGAACCTAGCCTTTGTGTGTAACGCGTGTCTTTGTTGTCGGCGCTTTTGATTATTTTACATGTTTCTCTGTGTTAATGTCTCTTCGTATGGTGAATTACCAGAAAAATTCGTACTGAATATGGATGTTCAAGGTATGTGCTTTGTATAAAAATATGTTACAGTTAATTTCTCGTCAAAGTTCCGCATTTAGACTTATGTTGAAAATTTCCTTCTTAAAAACATGTTATTTTTAACAAAAGTTTAAAACAATAGTGTTTTTGTTTATTTGTCGGGCTTTGTCGCCTTACATTTAAAATGTGATAATAAAGTTTGAACCTTTGCCTATCTGAATGAAAAATAAAATCTCCCCCGCGACCCACCCCAACCTTTTTAAATTTTTTTTTAGTCAAAGACAAAATTTTTAAAAAAATATTCTTTTTGCTTAAATTTTTTCTTTTATAATACATTGAAAATAACGCTAAAAATCTGAAGGAAACTGTAGACAGTGAAATATCAGTGAAAATCAGTCACAATATTTTGCTGACAATGGTAGACGGAAAGGTCTGCAACTCCGCAACGGAAACTGCATCAACTATGCGATGTTATATATGCGGCCAGACATCAAAGGATTTGAACAAACTAGAGAAAGGTGCTGTTAAAAAAGAAGCCCTAAAGTTTGGGCTCTCAGTACACAGGAAGAGAAAAGGATTGTTAAAGAAACAAAATAGAAATTACGGAAATCTCTCAGAGAAGAAATAAGTCTACTTGTTGATGTTCCTAAAGCTGGCTTTGGAAACAGCAATGATGGGAATACGTCCAGGCGGGCATCAACTTGGAATCAATCAATAAGTTTAAAGTGATTCTTGAGGTAATCTCAAGTGGCCATGAGGTTGATCACCAAAAATTTTAGGATTATGCCCAAGACACTGCCAAACTGTATGTGGAATTGTACGGATGGCATCCAATGTCGCCTACAGTCCACAAAATTCTGATGCACGGATCGCAAGTGATGGCAGAAGCAATTCTGCCAATTGGACAATTGTCCGAGGAAGCCGCTGAGGCGCGAAATAAGCATATTCGCAAATATCGGGTAGACTTTGCAAGAAAATTTCCGAGGACTAAATGCAACAGAGACATTTTAAATAGATTACTTTTAACATCCGATCCTCTCTCNCCGAGGACTAAGTGCAACAGAGACATTTTAAATAGATTACTTTTAACATCCGATCCTCTCTCAGCTCGAGTCGGCCAAAAAATAAAAAGAAAATCTTGCCATTTTCCGCCGAGGCAAACACCATTTTGATTGCTGCAACGAACTTAAATAGGTCGGACGACAATACTGTTGAAGATATTGATGATGATGAAGAGTATTCGGATGTTAACAGCGAATTGGATGGCATTGACTCCGAATAAAATCAACTTTTCAAAAAATTTTACTTTAAAATTTTTTCCCTTTTTTTATGTATTTTTTATTGATAAATGCAAAATATTGATTATATATTGTTTTTTATTGTATTTTGAGATAATATAGGCCCCTAAATAATTTTGACCGGTTTTTTGTCTCAAATACCCCTTAGTGCGGCGTACGCCAGCGATTGCACGCTCTTGTAAAAAATTATTCCTGAGCGGTTCAGTTCTGAAGCACTTATTATCTTATCCATCAGATGAAAGAAATCACATGAAAGGAAGTCACCCTGTCTGAAACCCCGTTTGGTAGCAAACAGCTACAGCTTTCAGCGCCGCTACAAGTCAGTAGGGTGGAAAAGTGTTCCCTCCATAATTTAAGTACGTTTTGGACAACTGTCACTGTACGCCATTGTTGTTCTTGCAAGAGTCGCCCTGGTCTTAAAACCTTCCGTAAGTCGCCTAACTCTTTCGTAAAATTTTCGGGCGTTTTCCTGTCGGCCCGCGTTTCAAGCTCTTCGCACTCACGCACTTCGGCCTCTCTCTTATTGCGGCAAATACGTCTCTTATTGGTGAAAAAGCTTAAATTTATCAATAAAAAAAATTTTGTCATTGATACAGAATTAAATAAATGAATTGTATGCTTTCAGAATGCTTTTTTGTAATTGAAATATATTTGGAAGGTTGTAAACAAGTTTGGTCGGATTTGGGAAGAAAATTGGTAGCGGAAAAAATTGTTAGTAGCAACGCTGGTCCACATACAACCTTGGCGTTGCGTTTGCGATGGCGTCGCTTTGACAGCAGCGCGAATAACGCCTATGCTTGCTACAATGAACGCTTAGCAGAGAATACTTTGGTCACTAAATTAACGTACTAGCGGCAGATAAATCAAAATCTTAAATCAATAATTTCATTAAAAACTATATTTCTTGCCCGCATTTGGTTTAAAAAGGAAAATTAAATCACATAATTTTGATTATTTGGACAGCTGACTGACGAACGACGCACGCGAAAAGTTGAGAGTTGGCCATCTTTCTGCGTTGTGTTGGCGTTGGCTTTGCCCAACTTTGGTCATGTGGAGAATTTCTTATAACTGCATGTAGTCATAGTCAGCTGTCGAAGCGACGCCAACGCCAACGCAACGCTAAAGTTGCGTGTAAACGGGCCTATACGTAAACGAACTGCGGCGCTGGCGTTGCTCGCGAGCAAATATTGCCCACCTACATATGTTGTAGAGGTTAACTAAAGGTACACCCGCGCCATACAGCAACACCGATTCTTTTGAAAACTTAGCTGAAGAGGAAAATTCTGTTTTCGTTTCTTTAAATATTGCACTCCAATAAGGCCAAACGGCCCATCCTCTGCCCTTTGATGCTTTGTCAGGGGAGATGGTTGCTCTGAAAAGTAGAAGGTTGCTTAAAATGACAATATTATGAAAGGCGTGAGCCCGATAAGGATAAGTAGACAAAACATGCACTTTTTTCATAACAAAATCTGTGTTTAAAGGGAAGATAAATTTTAAAACCTATTTGAGAAAACGGCCCTAAGTATGAGTAGGCGCGTGATGCGTGTAGTATTTAAAATACGGTACAATTAAATAACTGTGTACTTTAGCATGTAGAATAATAAAAAAATATATTCAACGAATTTTCTGCTATAAAAGTCCTTGTGAAATTGTCAGAAAAAATTCTATATTTGTAAAAAATATTACGCGCATTTATTTTGTCAAGCAATTGTAAGCATTCGCCCGCGTTACGTTGACGTTGTGCAAGACGTAATTTTTTGCATTTTTCGTTTGTGCAACAAATTAAGAGCAACAACTTATGTATATACATTAATAGATAGTTTTTCCGGTACTGATTGATTTTAAGTTATGGTGGAATTATTATTTTTATTATTACGTCATGATTTTAAGTGCTTTTTGAAAAAAAAAACAAACTATAAATGCAAATAAAACCCGCGAAAGCAATTCTTTAATTCATCATTTGTTAATTTTACTGTGTTTTCCTATTATTTCTTCAATCATCCCAAACTCATCACCAACAACAAAAAATAAATAAAAAATAAACAATATCGCGCCCATCATCGCCTCCGCGCTGCGCCAGTTTCACGTTCATCCTCAGCAAGAGCCCCGACCACAGCAGCAACTCGCCATGGGATATAACATTGATTGGATATTCTCTCGTTTGCGGTGTCCTTCAGGCTTATGGTATATTTTTAGTCAAATTGCCATTACAGCGGTGGGATTGTTTGCCAAGTTCGTGCTGGGTAAGTGGCTATAAAAGTAATGAATGAAAAATAATAGGAGTTATGTGATTTTCAATTACTATAAAAGTTGTTTTAAAGCACTTATTTAGTTAACACTAAAATCGAAATTCGCCATCAACACCACCTTGTATAAATTCGCCTTGGGATTTCCTTTGGAAGTGAAAAGTGAAAGACTCAAAACCCGAACGTACATTTTATAAAAAAAAGGTTTAAGTATACAGTACAGTATTTCCCGGCACTTAAGCACACCGAATAAAATTATTCCCCTTTAAGTAAGAATAAAACAACTACAATTGTGTTTTTATAACCAAATCGTACCGAAACTATTTCGATATACTATACTCGCCACTTACAAGCACTTCCCGTTTATTAGCGCGAGATATATTTTACATCACAGTATACTTACTTCTGCGCATACATTTAGCTTATAAAGTATTCCCCGCTTAATTGACCCCCGGTTAATTGATTAAAAATGTACCTATCAAATCATTTATTTCTTTCCTCATTTTAAGTACGTACGCACCTAATTGTACTTTGTCATTTTTAATGGCACACTTCCTATTCAGTTCAACTGCGAAATAAACAGTTTCGAAATAATCACGCAAATGTGAGCCATGGACAGACGCTATGCAAACATGTATGTAGGCAAAATTAATACGATTTACATTAAAAACATGTGTGCTGTATCAATATGCAAATTTAAACATACATACATATATAGGTACCTTTGTACATTAATTTTTTGAGTATAAGTATGTAGTTTGTTCGATGGCCTTCGTGATTTGCTATACTAAATAATGACTGAGTTTCTTAACTATAAGTCGCACCAAGTTCACACTGCAGCGTCCATGAAAAATGACCTAGTATATGGAAGCAAACGAGAACGAAAAAGTAACGTTCAGAAGAAGAGAAGGCAAAAAGTTCAAGCGCCCCGAAATGAATATTCAGTGTGCTTATTTAGCTTTACTATGGTTTTTGTTGGGTTAGGTTATTTTGGTGATGCAACGAAACACTTCAACAATAAAAACATAAACAAGAGCTACACATTAGAGACCAAATTTTTGCCAACAAGATTAGGCACGGCTAAGCAGAAAAAAGATGTGACGCTATAAATATGTACGACCTTAAAAGCGTCTAGCCTGCACATCAGGGTTAGAACTATAGCTAGCCTAAAACGTAGTAAATGACGTGAGAAATCGTAGCAGAAAATAAAGTTCCGTAGTCGATTTTGTATATAAATACCCATCTGCTGTGTACATAAAATAAATAGGACGTTATAAAAAATGGAAATGGAAATGGAAATGGAGGCAGGGGTAGATATTTATGTCTTGTTAATGTATGAATCTGATTCAGCAATCAGCCAAAAGTGGACGCCTCTCTGGACGAGATTCGTTTTCGATGCCAAAAGTGGGTTCCAGTGCAAAAACATACCTTTCATATACTTTGGTATATAGATATGGTAAATGTTTTCGGTTAGTCAGTTTTAAATGCAAGAAAAGGGAACTGCTTTAGAAATAAAATAAATGTGTTTGTTAAATTTCCCCAAAATTTATTAAATTTAGTACTTAGAGCCAAAAGAATTTTGTAGGAGGCTCGGTGCCATAGTGATAAACTCTTCATTGCCTTCCAAAAAAAAAAACAAATTGGCGTAAAACGGGCAGGGTACACCAAATCTCATCAAAATATAATATTTTAGCATTTTCTCCTATTTTTTAAGTTGGTGGACGATAATATTAACTGATTTTGACGTTCTTTCAGATTTATGCTTCCCTGGTTAAAATTGGCATATACTATGAATTTATTAAAAAGGGATAACATTTATAATTTTCGCATACAAGAGGTATGTGCGTTTCACTGCGTCGACTTATACCATTCTCCACATTTCTTCATTTTTAAGTATAGAATAGATTATATATGGAATTTCAGCGAATTTGTTGTACGGTTACTACTTTTGGCCGCAGAATATATGGGGACGTCCCACTGTGCCACTTCAGAAAAAAAATGTAAAAAATCAACGGGTTTTTAAGTGACATCATACATCAATTCCTGGTCCGAGCAATATCTAAAATTAGCAAAAGTTATTTCTAACACCAATCGCCCCTCGGCAGGGAATGGCGAACCTCCGAGTGTATTTTTACCTCGAAAAAGCTTTTCATTAAAACCATTGCCGTTCGGAGATGGCTCAACCAAACACAAACATATTATGTAAACGTCAATCTATTATTATATGAAAAAAAATTTCCAAAGTTGTCAAAACGTCGTGGCCCTATTTTATCGGGAATCAATGTATATGTTGTTTAGTTAAGTATGCAAAAATGGTTGCATATCATTCTTTTATGTTCTACGAAAAAAGCATCACGTTATCTTTCAATTAGGTCCCTGGGGTTTTCACCATTACACCTTCGGAACTCTAAAACTAGAAGACAAGTACTCTTTGGCCGAAGGAACGAACCAAATTAAGATTTGATGATATAGCGTTATCCTCTTCTATTTCAAACAAGTCTAATATATTTTAACAAACGCGCGGAAAAAAATTATCTTAAAAATTACGATTCAACTCAGTTCGATTGAACTGATCTAGGGTAACAAACCCCAAACCGGATTTCGCAAGGCTAGCTCGCTTTTAAAAGATATTGATGATGAAAATTTCGCTCTTGCAGCGCATTTAAAAGAAGTTCATTCTCATTACTACAGTTATATTTGATATGGAAAACCATTTTTCTCTACTAAATAAATAAGAAAAAAAGGAATTATTAGCAATTTTAGTATTTAATCAGCTCTCTGTATTAAGATATTTAAACTATTCGTAGCATGACTTTAACTTCTGTGTCTTCATCTTGTAGCGTAGTGTAATTTTCTCGCAAATCAGGTGATATGCGATAATGTCAATGGAATAAATGTCATTGACATTAATACATATTTGAAAAGTGAATTAATGTCAATGTCATAGATACACAGGCCAAAAGTGAAATAATGTCAGAAGAATTGTATAAATAATGTCATTGACTTTAATACACAATTGAAAAGTGAATTAATGTCAGAAATGTTAAAAATCATGCAAGCTTTACGTTGACGTGAAATAAGGCGCAGCGGAAATAACGTCCATGGACTCTATTTCTTATCGTCCTTAGACAATAGAATTACCTTTTCGAAAGTACAGTAAAATCCATGGACATTATTGACATATAATACAGCTTTATTTCACTTTTGGCAT
>NW_016160222.1:0-2160 GCF_001687245.7 Rhagoletis zephyria | reverse complement strand
CATTCAATATTAGTAAAATGAGGTGGAAGTATCTAGGACTTGCCGTTGATTTTTATAAATTTTTTGCTTTTTCTTCCATACGAAGATTTTTTATATGGAGCAACACCTTCCGCAAAAAAATTGCCAAAAATCACCGGTAAGTCCTAGCTACAAAACTGCGTTCTCAAAATATTTCCAAAAAATTTAGTCAAGAAGCTCGAAATTTTGGCCAGAATTTGTTAGTTTTTTTTTAATATTGCACAAAATTTGAAATTTGGGTCTATATGGTTTTTGTAAAAAGTACTAATGCATAAATAAACAAATATTACAAATGTCAGAAACTAAAATATAGACCTTTTATATAGAGAACTTTTAAGAAAAGGATTCATTGTACATAAACAGGCAAGGAATGAAAAAATTATAATTTTGATGTCTCCGTTGAAGGAGTCTGATGAGGAGATGTGGTGATCTCCGAAATAGCAGCTATAACTTCTACCAAAATGTAAATTGTTGTGTTTTCCCCTAAAATTTTCATTAAAATAACGGCCTCAAGGTCAATATTGTTGAATTTTGTCAAAAGGTAATTTTTTTCATTTGAACATGTGCAGGCTCGAAATTCCGAAAATACTATGCGATTTTGTAAAAAAAAAAAGAATCGACCCACCCTAATGTACATATGTATATGCATATACTGAAAGTCGAGAGTTCAAATATACATACATACATATAAAATTAGCCAACAAGAGAAAAACTGTCACAATTGTTATACATACATATCCTGTCGTTATCCTAACAAATAATCGTTTTCTACCAAGATCATACTAATGTTTTGTACGCAATTTCGAATTCACTAAAAATTTAACATGGCATACAATCTTTGCTTTTTCATTGGCTTACCAAATACGAGCACGATAACCGCAATCATTGCAAAGAAAATCGTATAGTCCCAGGAAGAGTGCACGGGGCCAGGTTGTGCATAGCGCCGCATAAAATCTTCAGCTGTGCCCTCTTGTGGATTATAAAGATTCTCCTTCAAATTCGCCTTTTCCTCATCGCTAATACCCTCCATTTGTTCGATCAACTTCCAAACCTCATCAACACTGGGCATTTTATAATCACCACCGATATCGCCAAGGTGGTCACCTGAACCGGCAGCAGCAAGTGCTGCAACATCCTCGGCAAATTGTTTTTGATTTGCCGGATCATCAGCCATTGTGAGCAAAGTATTTGTCTGTCAAAAGTGTCTTGCTTGCGTTTGTTAGATATTCCTTTTGCAATATGCTTAGCACTTGTTTGAGAGATGTTGTTAATTGGCACTTTAACGAAATTCTAAGGCAATACTTGTTTTACACTACATTGGATTTTTATTTAGGTTTGTTTTCTTTAGTTAATTATTATTTAAATTGGAAAAACAAAAATATTTATTTATAGGAAAGAAATTCGTTTTTTATACATACATACATAAGTACATATATATTAGAGTGGTCTAAAAAGTTTAAAATGTTAAGCTCTCACCCCCTAGAATGTATCCAAATGGATTGCAAAAATACCCGTATTTTTTGTTCGAAAAAAATTATTTAGAACTGCCTCAAAACCATTCTACGAAAGTGTTTTTTCCCATATAAAATATGCATGTATGCACGTGAAAAACTTCATGGGCGTTGAAAAATCCTAGAGAGCTTAACATTTTAAATTTGTTTCCCGCATTTATTTTTGGACCACCCTGGTATACATATACAGATGTATCGAGTTCAAGTGGGATGTGCTTGCAGGGAGGAAGGGACGACTACATCGTACGATCATACAAATTACAAAAACAGTAAAATCGTGTAACGTTTGTGTGATAAATATATTATATAGGATATCTGATTAGCAATACGTCTGTAAAAATAAAACTCCCTCGTAATGCTCTTTCTTATTTTAAAATAACATCGAGCCCTAACCGCCAAAATAACGTAAGCGACATTTTTTTCAAAATTTTCTTTTTGATGCAGAAATATTCCTAGAGCATCTAGATACATTTCTGCATCAAAAAGAAAATTTTGAAAAAAATGTCGCTTACGTTATTTTGGCGGTTAGGGCTCGATATATCGTCGTTTAAAGTGAAAAACCGCGTAACTTACATTTGCTGCCAAAAATTGGATTTGCTCACACAAGCTCTGGGCTCAATCGCTATCCATT
>NW_016160221.1:65160-68201 GCF_001687245.7 Rhagoletis zephyria | reverse complement strand
ATCGTTGTTTGTATGACGTCACACTTGTGCAACTTGTTTACGTTTTCTTGCAACATTTTTACTTCTTCTTCCATTCTTGCTCACGTTTTGGCATTTCTCTCTCGCAAATGCACCAGTGTGACGTCGCACAAAAGTTATTCTCAAAAATCCTCTCTGATGGGCGCAATCTTGTATTCTATCATTCTTGACACTGACCTGGGTGCCGAATGCGCTGATTGAGAGAAGTTACTTCGCCTTGTCCTTGTTTACCATCAGTCCCATTCCCTTTGCTTTTTAATCTAGTAGTAATTTCGATAGTTTAGTTCAATGATATCGATGTCATTGCAATACGCCAGAAATTGCACGCTCTGGTGAAAAATTATTCCTGAGCGGTTTAGTTTTTCAGCTCTTATTATCTTAACCAACATCAGATTAAAGAAATCACACGAAAAGGCAACTATATTGTCTGAAAAGGTCCTCCCCAGTTGGCTCAGAAACCGATGACAATGCACTACAAAAGATGAGTTAATCCGATAGGTGGCGCAGGAGTCGAGATATTTGAAAAATTCGTATTTATAGTCTGATTGGATTCATACAGGGTGGGCCAAATAAGACCTACCAATTCTTTATTTTTTAATATTATTGTTATTTTTTTCTGCATGTTATAGTTAATCTCTTGGAAAATCATAGTGGATACTCACAGTAAGACCACCAATAACAACTACAATACGCTATCCGTTTTACACAATTAGCCACACAAATTGATTTTTTAGGTAATTTTTTCATGTCGGATGAAGCGCATCAACAAGCAAAACTGTAGATTGTGGGGCTTTGAAAATCCAAGGGAAACACACCTGCACCAGTTACACTCATCCAGATACACTGTTAGGCGCGGTGTTATCGGCCAATATTTCTTCGAGAAAGAAGATGAAACGCCAGAAACGATATCAGGGGCTTCTTACAGAACAATGATTGACAACTTTTTGCGGCCAGCAGCAAAACAGCATCCTAAAATGCTGGTTCCAACAAGATTTAGCGACTGCGCACACTGCTAGGCAAATTATTGACCTGCTACGGTAGGTAGGTAGGTCTTATTTGACCCACACTGTATTTAGAAGGTATATTAACTACATGAAAAGGAATAACTCACCAAAATTTTTGCCGATAGGTTGCGCACGAATCGATATGTTTGGTAAACCTGGATTTATAGTCCTATTTCTTTTATATTTAGAAAGCTTGCCTTAAAAATATTTGATTTAACAATTAACTTATTTTTATATTTTTGTAGTTTACAGATCGGCTTTCTTTAGGAAAAAAGTGGGTGGTGAGGTGAAAATTCGTTTTGCGCTAATTTAATCGGTAGCGGCGTATTTACTTTGTTTTTATGAGTATTTTTATTTTGCAATATTTTTGCATGTGCCAAACGTGACGTAAAGTCTTAATACGAAAGAATTTGAATTGATGCATATATACGCATTTACCAATCATTTAAACATAATACCCCTCCGATTTAATAGGTCCATGAATTCCATCGAGTTCATGTGCATTGCATGCCGTTATAGGTACTTTCTCTGAGTTTTCGTTGGAAGCGCAGCTGATAATATTTTTTCGTGGGAATTCGCGGCAAAACTAAAGTAAAATCAACATATGACTACTAAAATGCAATACTGTCCCCGGGACTATTTAAACAGCAACGGGCTTGAAATGCTTTCATTCAGAAATCGTCAACTACAAATCACATCATGTGGCTACGCTTTGTGTTCTTGACCGCTGCGCTCCTGCATCTCTCCGGATTGTCCAGTGCTTTTACGACTGGCATGCAAGGATGGGGAAATGTCATAGAAGTAAGCAACGAAGGCGCATTGAACGTAAGTACCGTTGAGTGTAAAAATATTTTAATGCAAGAAAAGGCTTAAAGTAAGTCAATCCTGTAGAAATTTTTATGTGGTGTCAATTACGAAAATTGCTATGGACAAAAGTTGAGCACAGAGGTCTCGGTGAGCAACGACAAAATTTATAAGTTGGAAGTCTACGAAATTAAGTAAGTGCATTTTTCAATATTATGTACCTGAAGATCATTTGTTCAGTTTTGCTTATTTCCACACAGGCCACCGGCGACCCTTAAGGAACTTCTTGATGAACAAAATAATTTAGTAGCAGCTATGCACCGCCTGGAAGACAAAGTGCAGGCACAAGGTGCCGACGTACGCAACGACTTGGAAGCAGCTGAGTATAAATTACGGGAACAAAATATTGACATTTCAGAGATCAAGCAGGATGGAAGGTCCTTGAGATCAGAGATAGAAGAAAAGTGAGTTGCTTTTTCGAATTCATATTTTGTAGGGGTTTTCAAATTCATTTCTTTTTCTTTTATTTGTATATGTGCACATATTTATATCTCAGTTTGGGTCAGCAAAAAACTGCATTACTTAAAATACTTAATACCAAACTTACGCGGCTGCGCCAGAAAATCGGTAAACCTGCTGCCGAAGACCCAAATGCCGGTTTACCAGCCAGCTGCGCTGAAGCTTTTGAAAAATACGATAGCCCGGAAAGCGGTATCTTCACGCTGTACTTGCCCGATTTTGACCTGCCACCCTTCGAGGTTTACTGTCTAGCAGATCCGAATGGCGGTCCTGCTTGGACTGTGGTGCAACGCCGCACAGATGGCACTGAGGATTTTTATCGCAACTGGGATGATTATGTTGCAGGATTTGGTGACAAGGAAAATGAGTTTTTCATTGGATTGGAAAAATTGTATGCGCTCACAAATGATCAGCCTAACGAGTTGTGGATAAAATTGGAAGACTTTGAGGAGGATGAACGTTATGCGAAATATGCAGAATTCGCCATAGGCGATGAGAGCGAAAACTATGCTTTGAATGTATTGGAAGGATTTTCGGGCGATGCGGGCGATTCAATGATCACGCAAAAGGGGCAGAAATTTACTACTAAAGATCGTGATAATGATAAGCATACATCGTATAATTGTGCTGTCACCTTTAAGGGCGCTTGGTGGTACAATCGTTGTCACGATAGGTGAGTGTGCGAGAAATATACTT
>NW_016160221.1:57329-64803 GCF_001687245.7 Rhagoletis zephyria | reverse complement strand
ATAGGCGATGAGAGCGAAAACTATGCTTTGAATGTATTGGAAGGATTTTCGGGCGATGCGGGCGATTCAATGATCACGCAAAAGGGGCAGAAATTTACTACTAAAGATCGTGATAATGATAAGCATACATCGTATAATTGTGCTGTCACCTTTAAGGGCGCTTGGTGGTACAATCGTTGTCACGATAGGTGAGTGTGTGAGAAATATACTTCTAACTATGTACATATGTATATATGTATCTGCACTACATATAAGTTATAAATTTCCTTTTTCACCAGTAATCTGAATGGACGATATTTATTCGGTGAATACTCTTACTTTGAAGAGGCCGAGGGGATCGATTGGTACACCTGGCATGGTCACGAATATTCGTTGAAGTACGTGCATATGGCTATCAGACCGAAGAACAGCTGAAGGCAATGTCTTTTTTTCCAAAAATTATTGTATGCAGATCATACTTAATATACTAAATACCTCTATATGTACATATGTATGTAATGACAATAAAAAAAGTATTTCATATTAAATGTTTTCGCTGGCGTTAAATTTTATTGAGTACTAGCTGTACCCTGCCATGCTTTGCTGTGGCATATTCCTGTTACATGAATGATAAATTATTAACGAGACAAAGCATACGTTTCGTATGAGTTTGATTTTGTAATAAGTACTTGTGTGCACAAAATATTTGTCGTTTTCCTATTCTCTGCATATATATCAAGGATATCTGGTTTGCCGACACGGGAACACGCAACATCTGAGAAGCAATTCGCATCTAAATCTAAACCACCCTTTTCCAAAGGTTGGCCTTGAGCATTATGGATTGTGATTCCGAATGAGAATCGAATTGGAAATTGCAATTTTTTAAATTGAAATGGTGTATCGGTCAAAAATAGCTCGTTCACTGAGCCAATCGTAATTCCTATAATTAATTCTCTTAATTAAGAAACATTCTTTCGATCAGTTCTCCTTTCGATGTTTCTAAGTTACGAAAATTAGCAGGCAATAAAATTCGCCTTAATTTCTCTCCGTTTCCAATGTCCAGTTGTTGTCGCGAGAATACCTCGGCTGCAGTGTATGTACATATGTTCCTCTTGCCACACTGTTGACTATTTCAGGCAAGCATTTATCTTGCCCGCTAGTGTAAATCGAGAAACTACAGACACTGTTTAGGTAAAACCTCCTGCGAGCAATATCAATGCATTCCCGAATGGTTGAACATTTCCAAGCAAATCGATCAAGAACCTCAAGCGGTTTTATGTGCCATGGTGCACACATCCCAAACAATGCGTTTAAATTTTTGTAATACTTTTTCTATACCGGATGTTCTG
Source organism: Rhagoletis zephyria (assembly GCF_001687245.7). NCBI lineage: Eukaryota > Metazoa > Arthropoda > Insecta > Diptera > Tephritidae > Rhagoletis > Rhagoletis zephyria. Next base: position 63,475 of record NW_016160221.1, on the reverse strand, counting down.
GAAATATTGCATGTGGGAGTTTCGATGATTTATATATATGTTCAATTGCAGCTTAAGAGCTGAATTAGCAATGTTTCCACCTGGTTATGTAATTTTTTGATCGAACCGTTGGCGCATCCAAGAAGAAAATCCCCCAACTCTGTAATTTATTATTTGCATCTTCTTATTTGGCGCTGTAACCACATAAGCGATTTTGGCCGAGTTCCTATTCGAGCGACATCGCCAAGCCATCGGAGCCGCTGTATTTTCATTCGCAGAACTAAGTACATACATTTCGTTGTAAATCTCATACAACTCATCGTTCGATCGTCTACGGTACTCCCCGTCGCCAACGCGTAAATCTTCCGTAAGATCTTTCTCTCGAGTACTCGAAGGGCCGCCTCATCGAACAGACTTCGCAATTTTTGTCACCGATGATGTCAATGTCATGTCAGAAATTACACGCCCTTGTAAAAAGTTGTTCCTGTGTGATTCACTTCTGCAGCTCTTATTATCTCAATATTTGCATAATGTGATCGTAAATGCCCTTCTGCTTTCGCTTTAATTTGGGAATCTTTGATTGGGTCTATAATAGGAGCTGACAATAGTTATAATAATCATCAGGGAACGGATTTTTGGGTCCTAAAAACCAATAAAAAAGGCAAAATAAAATAACGAAATAGGCAGGAAAATAAGGCACTAAAAAAGATAAATATCGAAAAATAATCAAAAAATACATTTATTTTAGAAATGTTTATCTAACAAGTAAAAAGAGAAAAGCTATGAACTACCCTGCAAACCAAAGTTCCCGAAATCTTAACGAAATCTTTAGGAGTATCTGATTTCTGTAACGATTTTTTCCGAATCTTCAAAGAAAATTATATGAAGTGGTTGACACGAACTCGTAAAGAAATTTCTGTACGAAAAATAAAGAAAATTTTGAAAAAAGTCTGCAAGAAATTCTTCACATAGCAGCATTATTTTCATTTCTTTACCGATTTTCTTCCGAAATTTCGGAAAAGAATGGAAGTGTGCGTAATTTATTTCATTTTAGAAAATTCGGCAAAAAGTCGGATGGGATCTTTCCGAATTCTTTAAAATTTCTTTACGATTCAGAATACTCTGATAAAATGGTTTGCAGGGTAGTTACATTATATGTATCAAAAATTTGTTCTTTGAATCTTTGACTGTTTTATCCTTTCGAGTTTCTAACTCATAAAACTTTAATCTGTATACATAGTTGTAGTAACATTGAACCACAAGATGCATTTTGAAGTTTTCTGGCAGCATTTTCATTCGATTTTCGCGAAGAAATGCCTTGAAAATACTAAACGTGCGCTCGACGTGAGTTGATACAAGCGGCGTCCAATTTAATTATGGAACGTTTAAAACTTTCATATTATCAGGAATAAGGGCTTTTTCCTTGCCCTTTACAATTAAAGGTAGAAAGGCAATCGTCTTAAAAAAGGCAAAAACAAAAGCAACATGGAATGTGTATACGTATGTGGAATCAGTCATGGACATTCTTAATCGAATATACTCTGTCTCTTTAGCAGAAAGAAAGGCGATTTCCATAAAATCCTTTGCCTGATAATGTCTTTTACTAAAATTTCAATCAAAATCAAAAGTTATCAAACCAAATTCTATGGGACTGAGAAATATTATTTTATACTTTTTAGTCCATTTATAAAGGCGTGGTATATAAACAAGTTTATTTTTTTTTATTTTATTTATTTCATTTTAATTCATTCGATGCTTCGAAAATATCGGTTTTTATATCAGATCGAAAAAACATCCCTAAGGCAAATATGGTGCCACACACGGAGTGCTGCCAAATTAGTCAGAAAGAAAAAATTTGCAGTGTTGCTTTTTTGCAAATAAAGATGATTTTTTTTTCTAGAAAAAGTCGATTTTATCTGAATTTTAGGACCACAGAGATCGATTTCAAAAATTCGCCATTTTTCCATTATCGAATTAGAATACGGCGGCTATGCTGGCTTGGTTATGTCGTGCGAACGGACAGAAACACTCCAGCTTTGAAAGTATTCTACGCGGATCGTGATGCTGGAAACAGAGGAAGAGGAATGTCTCTTCTGCCTTGACAGTTTATGCTGCCAAAGCAAAAACAAAATACATGTAAATTTTGGTTTTTGTACTCCTGCTATCACCTTATATTAATTCGCCTTGACAAATGCATAGAAAATTTTGACAATCGCAATGATTGTTGATGTGTGTAATTTTCCGTTAAGTAAATTTAAGTTAAGCTAAGTTAAATTGATGAGTTTCAATCAACGATGGTAGATGTGTCCTTAAAATATTAATTTCACTTCAATTTGTAATATTTTATTCCGCATAAATCTGCGGTTATCAAAAATGTATTGCTGTCAAAAAATATTTAATTTCACAAAGCAGATTGGCAAAACTGTCTCACCGTAGTAAAAATATTATTCCACAGCTTTCCCCATATAAATTTGTTACCGATTCACACATGCCCAATAAAAAAAAAATATCTACTCTGTGTCTTCTGAAAACAGAGCACAGGCATTGCAATCACAGAACAAAATATGATTGATTTTTATTACGGAGATTAAGAAAACTTCACAGAAATAATATACACTGCCGGAACAAAGTATTGGCACAGCAAGTTTTTCACAATTTATGCAACAATTTTCATTCTAATATTTTTCCGCTAAGTTCGTATAAAATTATAGTTCATTCTACAATAAAAGACATAACAATATAATTCCTAAACTTTGTGCAAAACTCGCGAAAATTCAGCAAATTTTCATGAAAGTTTTCAACTTTTTAATTAGATTTTGTAGAATTTTTTTCAGTATGCAGATTTATAGCCCAATCAATTTTATTTATATAAGGTGCAAGTTTTAAGTAGCTAGGAATAACTGTGGATTTTTGGCAATTTTTTTCACGCAGTCTCTTCCATACAAAATATATTTTTCCAAAATACTTTATATGGAAAAAATGCAACACACCGTAAAAAAAAATATCTAAAACAATCAACGCGATTTTTGACTAATGTGCCAATACTTTCTTCCGGCAGTGTACATATGTACATACATACATACATATTTTTATATGTACACTAGCCAATGCCCGCTTGCTTCGCGGCGCCTGATCAGATCTTTTGCGTTGGCCAATACAAAAATACCGTGTAAAATCAAAGCGGTAAACATTTTCAGTATAAATTCAAACGACTAAAGAACAGAATTCTCCTCACACATAGGCCAAGAATAGGAGCGCTGTGATACCATATGGAATACTAATCCCTTTCGATGTAATGCGTTTTACCTATGGTCTTATTTCCACCTGTGAGATCTCTGCCAAGCGTGCGTAATATTCTTCAGCATTGGTCCGATGTACCATGTAAGTCAATAAAAGTCCTTATAAGGAAACTCAAGAGCCCAGATGAGCATTTTCAATTATAGGAGGATAGGCTAAAGGAGTCGTGTGATCTCTTGAATATCATTTAAATGATGCTATTGATAAACCTACCGTGTTCATTCTTGGACGGATGTGGTCGAATCTTTCCTTGTCAATTTGCCACTTTTACAATTCGTCTTAGTATTTATGAACTGGTTTCTTTGAGTCTTGCTCCTGCAATAACGGCCGCCCCGAGCAATTTCGTCAATCGGAGGTAGATGCATGATCGCATTTAGGGTGTATGAGTGCGTCAGACAAAGGTGCGCTTACACAATGTTGCTGCCTTTATATGCATACTTGCATCATGCATCCTTGATTTAGCCATCTGAAAAGTTAATTCGTCTAAGAAAAATATAGGGCCAAAGCAGACCAAACCCCGTGTGGGTTTTTATATAATTCGGCTGCAGCGCCATCCATTGGGTCCCTTTTCTGCAAACCCATTGATTGTCATGAAATGAATACGCATTGTGATTTTCAATCAGATTTTATAAAAAATACAAATTTTCTAAATACCTAAACTCCAGGTGGTAAATTTTTAAGAAACGAATTTTTCATCTAACAGGTAGCTCACGGTAGCGAATTTGAACGAAATCGCGTAATAAATACGACTTTTTCTAGTAGCCTATACTAGGACCATCCGACAATTTGTGCGATCATCCCCCACCGCCCTTCCCCTTCCCCTGACGTCAGGATTTCTTTTTTAAGGACAAACAAAAATTCCCGATAGGTGGCGTAGGAGTCGAAATATATGTTTCATATTTAAACTATAAGTTTGTATGACAATATCAAGGCGCACGCTGGAAATCGGAGGAGAAGTTAGGCCAATTTCTAATATACTGTATAAGCGCCAATTAATTATTATTAAATATTATTATTATTATTAAAAGCTTGTATTAAAAAATTTTATTTTTCATTACAGTGAATATACTTCATGTATACTTCATTAAATGTTGTTATTCAAGTATTTATGTAAGTTAACAAGAAGATGTAACTACATCAGTAATTATGTTCGCTTAAGTACCCGCATCGAGGTACTTAAGCGGGTTCTTTTAAGTACCCAACCCGCCTAAGTACCTCAAAAAGCAGACACTTTTCGTGAGGTACTTAAGCGGGTTTTACTGTACTTGTTTTGCGTAGATTTGCGTAGTTTAGTGATCGAGCTTCCTAAGAAAGTTTTAGATGGCAGTGGCGTATTTGCCTTGTTTTTATCAGTATTGTTATTTCGCTATAAGTAAATTCGCAAGCGGGTTCGCAAGAAAAAACAAATTCAACTTTTTATTCTTTACATTTTGGTTGTTAGTTATTTTTGTGTGCCGCAAACGTGATGATACAAAAGTCTTAATACGAAAGCATTTGCATTCGTGCATATATACGCTTTTAACAATAATTTAAAACACAAGACCCCTCCGGTCCATGAACTTAAAAGGTTCAAGTGAATTACATGCCGTTGAAGGTACTTTCTCTGAGTTTGCACTGGAAGCAGAGCTGATAATATTTTTTCTTGGGAATTCGCGGCAAAACTAAGATAGATGTTTGCATATGGTAAAGTCAATATACATATGATTACAAAAATGCAATACTGTCACCGGGACTATTTAAACAGCAACGGGTTTGAAATGCTTTCATTCACAAATCGTCAACTACAAATCACATCATGTGGCTACGCTTTGTGTTCTTGACCGCTGCGCTCCTGCATCTCTCCGGATTGTCTAGTGCATTTACGACTGGCATGCAAGGATGGGGAAATGTCATAGAAGTAAGCAACGAAGGCGCAATGAACGTAAGTACCGTTGAGTGTAAAAATATTTTAATGCAAGAAAAGGCTTAAAGTAAGTCAATCCTGTAGAAATTTTTATGTGGTGTCAATTACGAAAATTGCTATGGACAAAAGTTGAGCACAGAGGTCTCGGTGAGCAACGACAAAATTTATAAGTTGGAAGTCTACGAAATTAAGTAAGTGCATTTTTCAATATTATGTACCTGAAGATCATTTGTTCAGTTTTGCTTATTTCCACACAGGCCACCGGCGACCCTTAAGGAACTTCTTGATGAACAAAATAATTTAGTAGCAGCTATGCGCAGCCTGGATGACCAAGTGCAGGCACAAGATGCCGACATGCGCAACGACTTGGAAGCAGTTGAGTATAAATTACGGGAACAAAATATTGATATTTCAGAGATCAAGCAGGATGGAAGGTCCTTGAGATCAGAGATAAAAGAAAAGTGAGTTGCTTATTCGAATACGTATTTTATAGGAGTTTTCAAACTCATTCCTATTTCTTTAATTTGTATATGTGCACATATTTATATCTCAGTTTGGGTCAGCAAAAAACTGCATTACTTAAAATACTCAATACCAAACTTACGCGACTACGCCAGAAAATCGGTAAACCTGCTACCGAAGACCCAAATGCCGGTTTACCAGCCAGCTGCGCTGAAGCTTTTGAAAAATACGATAGCCCGGAAAGCGGTATCTTCACGCTGTACTTGCCCGATTTTGACCTGCCACCCTTCGAGGTTTACTGTCTAGCAGATCCGAATGGCGGTCCTGCTTGGACTGTGGTGCAACGCCGCACAGATGGCACTGAGGATTTTTATCGCAACTGGGATGATTATGTTGCAGGATTTGGTGACAAGGAAAATGAGTTTTTCATTGGATTGGAAAAATTGTATGCGCTCACAAATGATCAGCCTAACGAGTTGTGGATAAAATTGGAAGACTTTGAGGA